>NW_027508945.1:0-25911 GCF_051911475.1 Siphateles boraxobius
AACCAATGAGGTTCATTCTGATGTTACACATCACGTTTGAGCTTAAGCAAGAACCAATGAGGTTCATTCTCATGTTACACATCACGTTTGAGCTTCAGCAAGAGCCAATGAGGTTCATTCTCGTGTTACGCATCACGTTTGAGCTTAAGCAAGAGCCAATGAGGCTCACTCCTGTGTTACGCATCACGTTTGAGCTTCAGCAAGAACCAATGAGGTTCATTCTCGTGTTACGCATCACGTTTGAGCTTCAGCAAGAGCCAATGAGGTTCACTCCTGTGTTACGCATCACGTTTGAGCTTCTGCAAGAACCAATGAGGTTCACTCCTGTGTTACGCATCACGTTTGAGCTTCAGCAAGAACCAATGAGGTTCATTCTCGTGTTACACAGCACGTTTGAGCTTCTGCGAGAACCAATGAGGTTCATTCTCGTGTTACGCATCACGTTTGAGCTTCAGCAAGAACCAATGAGGTTCATTCTCGTGTTACACAGCACGTTTGAGCTTCTGCGAGAACCAATGAGGTTCATTCTCGTGTTACGCATCACGTTTGAGCTTCAGCAAGAACCAATGAGGTTCATTCCTGTGTTACACTGCACGTTTGAGCTTCTGCGAGAACCAATGAGGTTCATTCTCATGTTACGCATCACGTTTGAGCTTCAGCAAGAACCAATGAGGTTCTTTCTCATGTTACGCATCACGTTTGAGCTTCAGCGAGAACCAATGAGGTTCATTCTCATGTTACGCATCACATTTGAGCTTAAGCAAGAACCAATGAGGTTCATTCCTGTGTTACGCATCACGTTTGAGCTTCAGCAAGAACCAATGAGGTTCATTCCTGTGTTACACATCACGTTTGAGCTTAAGCAAGAATCAATGAGGTTCACTCCTGTGTTACGCATCACATTGAGCTTCTGCGAGAACCAATGAGGTTCATTCTCATGTTACGCATCACGTTTTAGCTTCAGCAAGAACCAATGAGGTTCATTCTCGTGTTACGCATCACGTTTGAGCCTCAGCAAGAACCAATGAGGTTCATTCTCATGTTACGCATCACGTTTGAGCTTAAGCAAGAACCAATGAGGTTCATTCTCATGTTACGCATTACGTTTGAGCTTCAGCAAGAACCAATGAGGTTCATTCTCATGTTACGCATCACGTTTGAGCCTCAGCAAGAACCAATGAGGTTCATTCTCATGTTACTCATCACATTTGAGCCTCAGCAAGAACCAATGAGGTTCCTTCTCATGTTACGCATCACGTTTGAGCTTAAGCAAGAACCAATGAGGTTCATTCTCATGTTACGCATCACGTTTGAGCTTCTGCAAGAACCAATGAGGTTCATTCTCGTGTTACGCATCACGTTTGAGCTTAAGCAAGAACCGATGAGGTTCATTCTCATGTTACGCATCACGTTTGAGCTTAAGCAAGAACCGATGAGGTTCATTCTCATGTTACGCATCACGTTTGAGCTTAAGCAAGAACCAATGAGGTTCATTCTCATGTTACGCATCACGTTTGAGCTAAAGCAAGAACCAATGAGGTTCATTCTCATGTTACGCATCACGTTTGAGCTTCAGCAAGAGCCAATGAGGTTCACTCCTGTGTTACGCATCACGTTTGAGCTTCAGCAAGAACCAATGAGGTTCATTCTCGTGTTACGCATCACGTTTGAGCTTCAGCAAGAGCCAATGAGGTTCACTCCTGTGTTACGCATCACGTTTGAGCTTCTGCAAGAACCAATGAGGTTCACTCCTGTGTTACGCATCACGTTTGAGCTTCAGCAAGAACCAATGAGGTTCATTCTCGTGTTACGCATCACGTTTGAGCTTAAGCAAGAACCAATGAGGTTCATTCCTGTGTTACGCAGCACGTTTGAGCTTCAGCAAGAACCAATGAGGTTCATTCTCGTGCTACACAGCACGTTTGAGCTTCTACGAGAACCAATGAGGTTCATTCTCGTGTTACGCATCACGTTTGAGCTTCAGCAAGAACCAATGAGGTTCATTCCTGTGTTACACTGCACGTTTGAGCTTCTGCGAGAACCAATGAGGTTAATTCTCGTGTTACGCATCACGTTTGAGCTTAAGCAAGAACCAATGAGGTTCATTCTCATGTTACGCATCACGTTTGAGCTTCAGCAAGAACCAATGAGTTTCTTTCTCATGTTACGCATCACGTTTGAGCTTAAGCAAGAACCAATGAGGTTCATTCTCATGTTACGCATCACGTTTGAGCTTCAGCAAGAACCAATGAGGTTCATTCTCATGTTACGCATCACGTTTGATCTTAAGCAAGAACCAATGAGGTTCATTCTCATGTTACGCATCACGTTTGAGCTTAAGCAAGAACCAATGAGGTTCATTCTCATGTTACGCATCACGTTTGAGCTTAAGCAAGAACCAATGAGGTTCATTCTCATGTTACGCATCACGTTTGAGCTTCAGCAAGAACCAATTAGGTTCATTCTCATGTTACGCATCACGTTTGAGCCTCAGCAAGAACCAATGAGGTTCATTGTCATGTTACGCATCACATTTGAGCCTCAGCAAGAACCAATGAGGTTCATTCTCATGTTACGCATCACGTTTGAGCTTAAGCAAGAACCAATGAGGTTCATTCTCATGTTACGCATCACGTTTGAGCTTCTGCAAGAACCAATGAGGTTCATTCTCGTGTTACGCATCACGTTTGAGTTTAAGCAAGAACCGATGAGGTTCATTCTCATGTTACGCATCACGTTTGAGCTTCAGCAAGAACCAATGAGGTTCATTCTCATGTTACGCATCACGTTTGAGCTTAAGCAAGAACCAATGAGGTTCATTCTCATGTTACACATCACGTTTGAGCTTAAGCAAGAACCAATGAGGTTCATTCTCATGTTACACATCACGTTTGAGCTTCAGCAAGAGCCAATGAGGTTCATTCTCGTGTTACGCATCACGTTTGAGCTTCAGCAAGAGCCAATGAGGCTCACTCCTGTGTTACGCATCACGTTTGAGCTTCAGCAAGAACCAATGAGGTTCATTCTTGTGTTACGCATCACGTTTGAGCTTCAGCAAGAGCCAATGAGGTTCACTCCTGTGTAACGCATCACGTTTGAGCTTCTGCAAGAACCAATGAGGTTCACTCCTGTGTTACGCATCACGTTTGAGCTTCAGCAAGAACCAATGAGGTTCATTCTCGTGTTACACAGCACGTTTGAGCTTCTGCGAGAACCAATGAGGTTCATTCTCGTGTTACGCATCACGTTTGAGCTTCAGCAAGAACCAATGAGGTTCATTCTCGTGTTACACAGCACGTTTGAGCTTCTGCGAGAACCAATGAGGTTCATTCTCGTGTTGCGCATCACGTTTGAGCTTCAGCAAGAACCAATGAGGTTCATTCCTGTGTTACACTGCACGTTTGAGCTTCTGCGAGAACCAATGAGGTTCATTCTCATGTTACGCATCACGTTTGAGCTTCAGCAAGAACCAATGAGGTTCTTTCTCATGTTACGCATCACGTTTGAGCTTCAGCGAGAACCAATGAGGTTCATTCTCATGTTACGCATCACATTTGAGCTTAAGCAAGAACCAATGAGGTTCATTCCTGTGTTACGCATCACGTTTGAGCTTCAGCAAGAACCAATGAGGTTCATTCCTGTGTTACGCATCACGTTTGAGCTTCTGCGAGAACCAATGAGGTTCATTCTCATGTTACGCATCACGTTTTAGCTTCAGCAAGAACCAATGAGGTTCATTCTCGTGTTACGCATCACGTTTGAGCCTCAGCAAGAACCAATGAGGTTCATTCTCATGTTACGCATCACGTTTGAGCTTAAGCAAGAACCAATGAGGTTCATTCTCATGTTACGCATCACGTTTGAGCCTCAGCAAGAACCAATGAGGTTCATTCTCGTGTTACGCATCACGTTTGAGCTTAAGCAAGAACCAATGAGGTTCATTCTCGTGTTACGCATCACGTTTGAGCTTAAGCAAGAACCAATGAGGTTCATTCTCATGTTACGCATCACGTTTGAGCTTCAGCAAGAACCAACGAGGTTCATTCTCATGTTACGCATCACGTTTGAGCCTCAGCAAGAACAAATGAGGTTCATTCTCGTGTTACGCATCACGTTTGAGCCTCAGCAAGAACCAATGAGGTTCATTCTCATGTTACGCATCACGTTTGAGCTTCAGCAAGAACCAATGAGGTTCATTCTCGTGTTACGCATCACGTTTGAGCCTCAGCAAGAACCAATGAGGTTCATTCTCATGTTACGCATCACGTTTGAGCTTCAGCAAGAACCAATGAGGTTCATTCTCATGTTACGCATCACGTTTGAGCTTCAGCAAGAACCAATGAGGTTCATTCTCATGTTACTCATCACATTTGAGCCTCAGCAAGAACCAATGAGGTTCATTCTCATGTTACGCATCACGTTTGAGCTTAAGCAAGAACCAATGAGGTTCATTCTCATGTTACGCATCACGTTTGAGCTTCTGCAAGAACCAATGAGGTTAATTCTCGTGTTACGCATCACGTTTGAGCTTAAGCAAGAACCAATGAGGTTCATTCTCATGTTACGCATCACGTTTGAGCTTCAGCAAGAACCAATGAGGTTCATTCTCATGTTACGCATCACGTTTGAGCTTAAGCAAGAACCAATGAGGTTCATTCTCATGTTACGCATCACGTTTGAGCTTCAGCAAGAACCAATGAGGTTCATTCCTGTGTTACACATCACGTTTGAGCTTAAGCAAGAACCAATGAGGTTCACTCCTGTGTTACGCATCACGTTTGAGCTTCTGCGAGAACCAATGAGGTTCATTCTCATGTTACGCATCACGTTTTAGCTTCAGCAAGAACCAATGAGGTTCATTCTCGTGTTACGCATCACGTTTGAGCCTCAGCAAGAACCAATGAGGTTCATTCTCATGTTACGCATCACGTTTGAGCTTAAGCAAGAACCAATGAGGTTCATTCTCATGTTACGCATCACGTTTGAGCCTCAGCAAGAACCAATGAGGTTCATTCTCGTGTTACGCATCACGTTTGAGCTTAAGCAAGAACCAATGAGGTTCATTCTCGTGTTACGCATCACGTTTGAGCTTAAGCAAGAACCAATGAGGTTCATTCTCATGTTACGCATCACGTTTGAGCTTCAGCAAGAACCAACGAGGTTCATTCTCATGTTACGCATCACGTTTGAGCCTCAGCAAGAACCAATGAGGTTCATTCTCGTGTTACGCATCACGTTTGAGCCTCAGCAAGAACCAATGAGGTTCATTCTCATGTTACGCATCACGTTTGAGCTTCAGCAAGAACCAATGAGGTTCATTCTCGTGTTACGCATCAAGTTTGAGCCTCAGCAAGAACCAATGAGGTTCATTCTCATGTTACGCATCACGTTTGAGCTTCAGCAAGAACCAATGAGGTTCATTCTCATGTTACGCATCACGTTTGAGCTTCAGCAAGAACCAATGAGGTTCATTCTCATGTTACTCATCACATTTGAGCCTCAGCAAGAACCAATGAGGTTCATTCTCATGTTACGCATCACGTTTGAGCTTAAGCAAGAACCAATGAGGTTCATTCTCATGTTACGCATCACGTTTGAGCTTCTGCAAGAACCAATGAGGTTCATTCTCGTGTTACGCATCACGTTTGAGCTTAAGCAAGAACCGATGAGGTTCATTCTCATGTTACGCATCACGTTTGAGCTTCAGCAAGAACCAATGAGGTTCATTCTCATGTTACGCATCACGTTTGAGCTTAAGCAAGAACCAATGAGGTTCATTCTCATGTTACGCATCACGTTTGAGCTAAAGCAAGAACCAATGAGGTTCATTCTCATGTTACGCATCACGTTTGAGCTTCAGCAAGAGCCAATGAGGTTCACTCCTGTGTTACGCATCACGTTTGAGCTTCAGCAAGAACCAAAGAGGTTCATTCTCGTGTTACGCATCACGTTTGAGCTTCAGCAAGAGCCAATGAGGTTCACTCCTGTGTTACGCATCACGTTTGAGCTTCTGCAAGAACCAAAGAGGTTCACTCCTGTGTTACGCATCACGTTTGAGCTTCAGCAAGAACCAATGAGGTTAATTCTCGTGTTACGCATCACGTTTGAGCTTAAGCAAGAACCAATGAGGTTCATTCCTGTGTTACGCAGCACGTTTGAGCTTCAGCAAGAACCAATGAGGTTCATTCTCGTGTTACACAGCACGTTTGAGCTTCTACGAGAACCAATGAGGTTCATTCTCGTGTTACGCATCATGTTTGAGCTTAAGCAAGAACCAATGAGGTTCATTCCTGTGTTACACTGCACGTTTGAGCTTCTGCGAGAACCAATGAGGTTAATTCTCGTGTTACGCATCACGTTTGAGCTTAAGCAAGAACCAATGAGGTTCATTCTCATGTTACGCATCACGTTTGAGCTTCAGCAAGAACCAATGAGTTTCTTTCTCATGTTACGCATCACGTTTGAGCTTAAGCAAGAACCAATGAGGTTCATTCTCATGTTACGCATCACGTTTGAGCTTCAGCAAGAACCAATGAGGTTCATTCTCATGTTACGCATCACGTTTGAGCTTAAGCAAGAACCAATGAGGTTCATTCTCATGTTACGCATCACGTTTGAGCTTCAGCAAGAACCGATGAGGTTCATTCTCGTGTTACGCATCACGTTTGAGCTTAAGCAAGAACCGATGAGGTTCATTCTCATGTTACGCATCACGTTTGACCTTAAGCAAGAACCAATGAGGTTCATTCTCATGTTACGCATCACGTTTGAGCTTAAGCAAGAACCAATGAGGTTCATTCTCATGTTACGCATCACGTTTGAGCTTAAGCAAGAACCAATGAGGTTCATTCTCATGTTACGCATCACGTTTGAGCTTCAGCAAGAACCAATGAGGTTCACTCCTGTGTTACTCATCACGTTTGAACTTCTGCGAGAACCAATGAGGTTCATTCTCGTGTTACGCATCACGTTTGAGCTTAAGCAAGGACCAATGAGATTCACTCCTGTTACACTGCACGTTTGAGCTTCAGCAAGAACCAATGAGGTTCATTCTCGTGTTACGCATCACGTTTGAGCTTAAGCAAGAACCAATGAGGTTCATTCTCATGTTACGCATCACGTTTGAGCTAAAGCAAGAACCAATGAGGTTCACTCCTGTGTAATGCATCACGTTTGAGCTTCTGCAAGAACCAATGAAGTTCATTCCTGTGTTACACTGCACGTTTGAGCTTCTGCGAGAACCAATGAGGTTAATTCTCGTGTTACGCATCACGTTTGAGCTTAAGCAAGAACCAATGAGGTTCATTCTCATGTTACGCATCACGTTTGAGCTTCAGCAAGAACCAATGAGTTTCTTTCTCATGTTACGCATCACGTTTGAGCTTAAGCAAGAACCAATGAGGTTCATTCTCATGTTACGCATCACGTTTGAGCTTCAGCAAGAACCAATGAGGTTCATTCTCATGTTACGCATCACGTTTGATCTTAAGCAAGAACCAATGAGGTTCATTCTCATGTTACGCATCACGTTTGAGCTTAAGCAAGAACCAATGAGGTTCATTCTCATGTTACGCATCACGTTTGAGCTTAAGCAAGAACCAATGAGGTTCATTCTCATGTTACGCATCACGTTTGAGCTTCAGCAAGAACCAATTAGGTTCATTCTCATGTTACGCATCACGTTTGAGCCTCAGCAAGAACCAATGAGGTTCATTGTCATGTTACGCATCACATTTGAGCCTCAGCAAGAACCAATGAGGTTCATTCTCATGTTACGCATCACGTTTGAGCTTAAGCAAGAACCAATGAGGTTCATTCTCATGTTACGCATCACGTTTGAGCTTCTGCAAGAACCAATGAGGTTCATTCTCGTGTTACGCATCACGTTTGAGTTTAAGCAAGAACCGATGAGGTTCATTCTCATGTTACGCATCACGTTTGAGCTTCAGCAAGAACCAATGAGGTTCATTCTCATGTTACGCATCACGTTTGAGCTTAAGCAAGAACCAATGAGGTTCATTCTCATGTTACACATCACGTTTGAGCTTAAGCAAGAACCAATGAGGTTCATTCTCATGTTACACATCACGTTTGAGCTTCAGCAAGAGCCAATGAGGTTCATTCTCGTGTTACGCATCACGTTTGAGCTTCAGCAAGAGCCAATGAGGCTCACTCCTGTGTTACGCATCACGTTTGAGCTTCAGCAAGAACCAATGAGGTTCATTCTTGTGTTACGCATCACGTTTGAGCTTCAGCAAGAGCCAATGAGGTTCACTCCTGTGTAACGCATCACGTTTGAGCTTCTGCAAGAACCAATGAGGTTCACTCCTGTGTTACGCATCACGTTTGAGCTTCAGCAAGAACCAATGAGGTTCATTCTCGTGTTACACATCACGTTTGAGCTTCTGCGAGAACCAATGAGGTTCATTCTCGTGTTACGCATCACGTTTGAGCTTCAGCAAGAACCAATGAGGTTCATTCTCGTGTTACACAGCACGTTTGAGCTTCTGCGAGAACCAATGAGGTTCATTCTCGTGTTGCGCATCACGTTTGAGCTTCAGCAAGAACCAATGAGGTTCATTCCTGTGTTACACTGCACGTTTGAGCTTCTGCGAGAACCAATGAGGTTCATTCTCATGTTACGCATCACGTTTGAGCTTCAGCAAGAACCAATGAGGTTCTTTCTCATGTTACGCATCACGTTTGAGCTTCAGCGAGAACCAATGAGGTTCATTCTCGTGTTACGCATCAAGTTTGAGCCTCAGCAAGAACCAATGAGGTTCATTCTCATGTTACGCATCACGTTTGAGCTTCAGCAAGAACCAATGAGGTTCATTCTCATGTTACGCATCACGTTTGAGCTTCAGCAAGAACCAATGAGGTTCATTCTCATGTTACTCATCACATTTGAGCCTCAGCAAGAACCAATGAGGTTCATTCTCATGTTACGCATCACGTTTGAGCTTAAGCAAGAACCAATGAGGTTCATTCTCATGTTACGCATCACGTTTGAGCTTCTGCAAGAACCAATGAGGTTCATTCTCGTGTTACGCATCACGTTTGAGCTTAAGCAAGAACCGATGAGGTTCATTCTCATGTTACGCATCACGTTTGAGCTTCAGCAAGAACCAATGAGGTTCATTCTCATGTTACGCATCACGTTTGAGCTTAAGCAAGAACCAATGAGGTTCATTCTCATGTTACGCATCACGTTTGAGCTAAAGCAAGAACCAATGAGGTTCATTCTCATGTTACGCATCACGTTTGAGCTTCAGCAAGAGCCAATGAGGTTCACTCCTGTGTTACGCATCACGTTTGAGCTTCAGCAAGAACCAAAGAGGTTCATTCTCGTGTTACGCATCACGTTTGAGCTTCAGCAAGAGCCAATGAGGTTCACTCCTGTGTTACGCATCACGTTTGAGCTTCTGCAAGAACCAAAGAGGTTCACTCCTGTGTTACGCATCACGTTTGAGCTTCAGCAAGAACCAATGAGGTTAATTCTCGTGTTACGCATCACGTTTGAGCTTAAGCAAGAACCAATGAGGTTCATTCCTGTGTTACGCAGCACGTTTGAGCTTCAGCAAGAACCAATGAGGTTCATTCTCGTGTTACACAGCACGTTTGAGCTTCTACGAGAACCAATGAGGTTCATTCTCGTGTTACGCATCAAGTTTGAGCCTCAGCAAGAACCAATGAGGTTCATTCTCATGTTACGCATCACGTTTGAGCTTCAGCAAGAACCAATGAGGTTCATTCTCATGTTACGCATCACGTTTGAGCTTCAGCAAGAACCAATGAGGTTCATTCTCATGTTACTCATCACATTTGAGCCTCAGCAAGAACCAATGAGGTTCATTCTCATGTTACGCATCACGTTTGAGCTTAAGCAAGAACCAATGAGGTTCATTCTCATGTTACGCATCACGTTTGAGCTTCTGCAAGAACCAATGAGGTTCATTCTCGTGTTACGCATCACGTTTGAGCTTAAGCAAGAACCGATGAGGTTCATTCTCATGTTACGCATCACGTTTGAGCTTCAGCAAGAACCAATGAGGTTCATTCTCATGTTACGCATCACGTTTGAGCTTAAGCAAGAACCAATGAGGTTCATTCTCATGTTACGCATCACGTTTGAGCTAAAGCAAGAACCAATGAGGTTCATTCTCATGTTACGCATCACGTTTGAGCTTCAGCAAGAGCCAATGAGGTTCACTCCTGTGTTACGCATCACGTTTGAGCTTCAGCAAGAACCAAAGAGGTTCATTCTCGTGTTACGCATCACGTTTGAGCTTCAGCAAGAGCCAATGAGGTTCACTCCTGTGTTACGCATCACGTTTGAGCTTCTGCAAGAACCAAAGAGGTTCACTCCTGTGTTACGCATCACGTTTGAGCTTCAGCAAGAACCAATGAGGTTAATTCTCGTGTTACGCATCACGTTTGAGCTTAAGCAAGAACCAATGAGGTTCATTCCTGTGTTACGCAGCACGTTTGAGCTTCAGCAAGAACCAATGAGGTTCATTCTCGTGTTACACAGCACGTTTGAGCTTCTACGAGAACCAATGAGGTTCATTCTCGTGTTACGCATCACGTTTGAGCTTCAGCAAGAACCAATGAGGTTCATTCCTGTGTTACACTGCACGTTTGAGCTTCTGCGAGAACCAATGAGGTTAATTCTCGTGTTACGCATCACGTTTGAGCTTAAGCAAGAACCAATGAGGTTCATTCTCATGTTACGCATCACGTTTGAGCTTCAGCAAGAACCAATGAGTTTCTTTCTCATGTTACGCATCACGTTTGAGCTTAAGCAAGAACCAATGAGGTTCATTCTCATGTTACGCATCACGTTTGAGCTTCAGCAAGAACCAATGAGGTTCATTCTCGTGTTACGCATCACGTTTGAGCTTAAGCAAGAACCAATGAGGTTCATTCTCATGTTACGCATCACGTTTGAGCTTCTGCAAGAACCAATGAGGTTCATTCTCATGTTACGCATCACGTTTGAGCTTAAGCAAGAACCAATGAGGTTCATTCTCATGTTACGCATCACGTTTGAGCTTCAGCAAGAACCGATGAGGTTCATTCTCGTGTTACGCATCACGTTTGAGCTTAAGCAAAAACCGATGAGGTTCATTCTCATGTTACGCATCACGTTTGACCTTAAGCAAGAACCAATGAGGTTCATTCTCATGTTACGCATCACGTTTGAGCTTAAGCAAGAACCAATGAGGTTCATTCTCATGTTACGCATCACGTTTGAGCTTAAGCAAGAACCAATGAGGTTTTTTCTCATGTTACGCATCACGTTTGAGCTTCAGCAAGAACCAATGAGGTTCACTCCTGTGTTACTCATCACGTTTGAACTTCTGCGAGAACCAATGAGGTTCAGTCTCGTGTTACGCATCACGTTTGAGCTTAAGCAAGGACCAATGAGATTCACTCCTGTTACACTGCACGTTTGAGCTTCAGCAAGAACCAATGAGGTTCATTCTCGTGTTACGCATCACGTTTGAGCTTAAGCAAGAACCAATGAGGTTCATTCTCATGTTACGCATCACGTTTGAGCTAAAGCAAGAACCAATGAGGTTCACTCCTGTGTAATGCATCACGTTTGAGCTTCTGCAAGAACCAATGAAGTTCATTCCTGTGTTACACTGCACGTTTGAGCTTCTGCGAGAACCAATGAGGTTAATTCTCGTGTTACGCATCACGTTTGAGCTTAAGCAAGAACCAATGAGGTTCATTCTCATGTTACGCATCACGTTTGAGCTTCAGCAAGAACCAATGAGTTTCTTTCTCATGTTACGCATCACGTTTGAGCTTAAGCAAGAACCAATGAGGTTCATTCTCATGTTACGCATCACGTTTGAGCTTCAGCAAGAACCAATGAGGTTCATTCTCATGTTACGCATCACGTTTGATCTTAAGCAAGAACCAATGAGGTTCATTCTCATGTTACGCATCACGTTTGAGCTTAAGCAAGAACCAATGAGGTTCATTCTCATGTTACGCATCACGTTTGAGCTTAAGCAAGAACCAATGAGGTTCATTCTCATGTTACGCATCACGTTTGAGCTTCAGCAAGAACCAATTAGGTTCATTCTCATGTTACGCATCACGTTTGAGCCTCAGCAAGAACCAATGAGGTTCATTGTCATGTTACGCATCACATTTGAGCCTCAGCAAGAACCAATGAGGTTCATTCTCATGTTACGCATCACGTTTGAGCTTAAGCAAGAACCAATGAGGTTCATTCTCATGTTACGCATCACGATTGAGCTTCTGCAAGAACCAATGAGGTTCATTCTCGTGTTACGCATCACGTTTGAGTTTAAGCAAGAACCGATGAGGTTCATTCTCATGTTACGCATCACGTTTGAGCTTCAGCAAGAACCAATGAGGTTCATTCTCATGTTACGCATCACGTTTGAGCTTAAGCAAGAACCAATGAGGTTCATTCTCATGTTACACATCACGTTTGAGCTTAAGCAAGAACCAATGAGGTTCATTCTCATGTTACACATCACGTTTGAGCTTCAGCAAGAGCCAATGAGGTTCATTCTCGTGTTACGCAGCACGTTTGAGCTTCAGCAAGAGCCAATGAGGCTCACTCCTGTGTTACGCATCACGTTTGAGCTTCAGCAAGAACCAATGAGGTTCATTCTTGTGTTATGCATCACGTTTGAGCTTCAGCAAGAGCCAATGAGGTTCACTCCTGTGTAACGCATCACGTTTGAGCTTCTGCAAGAACCAATGAGGTTCACTCCTGTGTTACGCATCACGTTTGAGCTTCAGCAAGAACCAATGAGGTTCATTCTCGTGTTACACATCACGTTTGAGCTTCTGCGAGAACCAATGAGGTTCATTCTCGTGTTACGCATCACGTTTGAGCTTCAGCAAGAACCAATGAGGTTCATTCTCGTGTTACACAGCACGTTTGAGCTTCTGCGAGAACCAATGAGGTTCATTCTCGTGTTGCGCATCACGTTTGAGCTTCAGCAAGAACCAATGAGGTTCATTCCTGTGTTACACTGCACGTTTGAGCTTCTGCGAGAACCAATGAGGTTCATTCTCATGTTACGCATCACGTTTGAGCTTCAGCAAGAACCAATGAGGTTCTTTCTCATGTTACGCATCACGTTTGAGCTTCAGCGAGAACCAATGAGGTTCATTCTCATGTTACGCATCACATTTGAGCTTAAGCAAGAACCAATGAGGTTCATTCCTGTGTTACGCATCACGTTTGAGCTTCAGCAAGAACCAATGAGGTTCATTCCTGTGTTACGCATCACGTTTGAGCTTCTGCGAGAACCAATGAGGTTCATTCTCATGTTACGCATCACGTTTTAGCTTCAGCAAGAACCAATGAGGTTCATTCTCGTGTTACGCATCACGTTTGAGCCTCAGCAAGAACCAATGAGGTTCATTCTCATGTTACGCATCACGTTTGAGCTTAAGCAAGAACCAATGAGGTTCATTCTCATGTTACGCATCACGTTTGAGCCTCAGCAAGAACCAATGAGGTTCATTCTCGTGTTACGCATCACGTTTGAGCTTAAGCAAGAACCAATGAGGTTCATTCTCGTGTTACGCATCACGTTTGAGCTTAAGCAAGAACCAATGAGGTTCATTCTCATGTTACGCATCACGTTTGAGCTTCAGCAAGAACCAACGAGGTTCATTCTCATGTTACGCATCACGTTTGAGCCTCAGCAAGAACCAATGAGGTTCATTCTCGTGTTACGCATCACGTTTGAGCCTCAGCAAGAACCAATGAGGTTCATTCTCATGTTACGCATCACGTTTGAGCTTCAGCAAGAACCAATGAGGTTCATTCTCGTGTTACGCATCACGTTTGAGCCTCAGCAAGAACCAATGAGGTTCATTCTCATGTTACGCATCACGTTTGAGCTTCAGCAAGAACCAATGAGGTTCATTCTCATGTTACGCATCACGTTTGAGCTTCAGCAAGAACCAATGAGGTTCATTCTCATGTTACTCATCACATTTGAGCCTCAGCAAGAACCAATGAGGTTCATTCTCATGTTACGCATCACGTTTGAGCTTAAGCAAGAACCAATGAGGTTCATTCTCATGTTACGCATCACGTTTGAGCTTCTGCAAGAACCAATGAGGTTCATTCTCGTGTTACGCATCACGTTTGAGCTTAAGCAAGAACCGATGAGGTTCATTCTCATGTTACGCATCACGTTTGAGCTTCAGCAAGAACCAATGAGGTTCATTCTCATGTTACGCATCACGTTTGAGCTTAAGCAAGAACCAATGAGGTTCATTCTCATGTTACGCATCACGTTTGAGCTTCAGCAAGAACCAATGAGGTTCATTCCTGTGTTACACATCACGTTTGAGCTTAAGCAAGAACCAATGAGGTTCACTCCTGTGTTACGCATCACGTTTGAGCTTCTGCGAGAACCAATGAGGTTCATTCTCATGTTACGCATCACGTTTTAGCTTCAGCAAGAACCAATGAGGTTCATTCTCGTGTTACGCATCACGTTTGAGCCTCAGCAAGAACCAATGAGGTTCATTCTCATGTTACGCATCACGTTTGAGCTTAAGCAGGAACCAATGAGGTTCATTCTCATGTTACGCATCACGTTTGAGCCTCAGCAAGAACCAATGAGGTTCATTCTCGTGTTACGCATCACGTTTGAGCTTAAGCAAGAACCAATGAGGTTCATTCTCGTGTTACGCATCACGTTTGAGCTTAAGCAAGAACCAATGAGGTTCATTCTCATGTTACGCATCACGTTTGAGCTTCAGCAAGAACCAACGAGGTTCATTCTCATGTTACGCATCACGTTTGAGCCTCAGCAAGAACCAATGAGGTTCATTCTCGTGTTACGCATCACGTTTGAGCCTCAGCAAGAACCAATGAGGTTCATTCTCATGTTACGCATCACGTTTGAGCTTCAGCAAGAACCAATGAGGTTCATTCTCGTGTTACGCATCAAGTTTGAGCCTCAGCAAGAACCAATGAGGTTCATTCTCATGTTACGCATCACGTTTGAGCTTCAGCAAGAACCAATGAGGTTCATTCTCATGTTACGCATCACGTTTGAGCTTCAGCAAGAACCAATGAGGTTCATTCTCATGTTACTCATCACATTTGAGCCTCAGCAAGAACCAATGAGGTTCATTCTCATGTTACGCATCACGTTTGAGCTTAAGCAAGAACCAATGAGGTTCATTCTCATGTTACGCATCACGTTTGAGCTTCTGCAAGAACCAATGAGGTTCATTCTCGTGTTACGCATCACGTTTGAGCTTAAGCAAGAACCGATGAGGTTCATTCTCATGTTACGCATCACGTTTGAGCTTCAGCAAGAACCAATGAGGTTCATTCTCATGTTACGCATCACGTTTGAGCTTAAGCAAGAACCAATGAGGTTCATTCTCATGTTACGCATCACGTTTGAGCTAAAGCAAGAACCAATGAGGTTCATTCTCATGTTACGCATCACGTTTGAGCTTCAGCAAGAGCCAATGAGGTTCACTCCTGTGTTACGCATCACGTTTGAGCTTCAGCAAGAACCAAAGAGGTTCATTCTCGTGTTACGCATCACGTTTGAGCTTCAGCAAGAGCCAATGAGGTTCACTCCTGTGTTACGCATCACGTTTGAGCTTCTGCAAGAACCAATGAGGTTCACTCCTGTGTTACGCATCACGTTTGAGCTTCAGCAAGAACCAATGAGGTTAATTCTCGTGTTACGCATCACGTTTGAGCTTAAGCAAGAACCAATGAGGTTCATTCCTGTGTTACGCAGCACGTTTGAGCTTCAGCAAGAACCAATGAGGTTCATTCTCGTGTTACACAGCACGTTTGAGCTTCTACGAGAACCAATGAGGTTCATTCTCGTGTTACGCATCACGTTTGAGCTTCAGCAAGAACCAATGAGGTTCATTCCTGTGTTACACTGCACGTTTGAGCTTCTGCGAGAACCAATGAGGTTAATTCTCGTGTTACGCATCACGTTTGAGCTTAAGCAAGAACCAATGAGGTTCATTCTCATGTTACGCATCACGTTTGAGCTTCAGCAAGAACCAATGAGTTTCTTTCTCATGTTACGCATCACGTTTGAGCTTAAGCAAGAACCAATGAGGTTCATTCTCATGTTACGCATCACGTTTGAGCTTCAGCAAGAACCAATGAGGTTCATTCTCGTGTTACGCATCACGTTTGAGCTTAAGCAAGAACCAATGAGGTTCATTCTCATGTTACGCATCACGTTTGAGCTTCTGCAAGAACCAATGAGGTTCATTCTCATGTTACGCATCACGTTTGAGCTTAAGCAAGAACCAATGAGGTTCATTCTCATGTTACGCATCACGTTTGAGCTTCAGCAAGAACCGATGAGGTTCATTCTCGTGTTACGCATCACGTTTGAGCTTAAGCAAGAACCGATGAGGTTCATTCTCATGTTACGCATCACGTTTGACCTTAAGCAAGAACCAATGAGGTTCATTCTCATGTTACGCATCACGTTTGAGCTTAAGCAAGAACCAATGAGGTTCATTCTCATGTTACGCATCACGTTTGAGCTTAAGCAAGAACCAATGAGGTTCATTCTCATGTTACGCATCACGTTTGAGCTTCAGCAAGAACCAATGAGGTTCACTCCTGTGTTACTCATCACGTTTGAACTTCTGCGAGAACCAATGAGGTTCATTCTCGTGTTACGCATCACGTTTGAGCTTAAGCAAGGACCAATGAGATTCACTCCTGTTACACTGCACGTTTGAGCTTCAGCAAGAACCAATGAGGTTCATTCTCGTGTTACGCATCACGTTTGAGCTTAAGCAAGAACCAATGAGGTTCATTCTCATGTTACGCATCACGTTTGAGCTTCAGCAAGAACCAATGAGGTTCATTCTCATGTTACGCATCACGTTTGATCTTAAGCAAGAACCAATGAGGTTCATTCTCATGTTACGCATCACGTTTGAGCTTAAGCAAGAACCAATGAGGTTCATTCTCATGTTACGCATCACGTTTGAGCTTAAGCAAGAACCAATGAGGTTCATTCTCATGTTACGCATCACGTTTGAGCTTCAGCAAGAACCAATTAGGTTCATTCTCATGTTACGCATCACGTTTGAGCCTCAGCAAGAACCAATGAGGTTCATTGTCATGTTACGCATCACATTTGAGCCTCAGCAAGAACCAATGAGGTTCATTCTCATGTTACGCATCACGTTTGAGCTTAAGCAAGAACCAATGAGGTTCATTCTCATGTTACGCATCACGTTTGAGCTTCTGCAAGAACCAATTAGGTTCATTCTCATGTTACGCATCACGTTTGAGCCTCAGCAAGAACCAATGAGGTTCATTGTCATGTTACGCATCACATTTGAGCCTCAGCAAGAACCAATGAGGTTCATTCTCATGTTACGCATCACGTTTGAGCTTAAGCAAGAACCAATGAGGTTCATTCTCATGTTACGCATCACGTTTGAGCTTCTGCAAGAACCAATGAGGTTCATTCTCGTGTTGAGTTTCTTTGAGTTTGAGTTTCTTTATTTAAAGGGACAGTGCACATTAATTAACATGGGTACAAGGTCCAACATGTAAATGTGCCAGATTTAGCCATACAGGCTAATTTTCATCTGCAGTCCCTAGCAGGTTAAACATTTAAACAATAAATACACTACTACAATAAAAAAAATAAAAACATAATAAATACAAACACATTATTCTGTATTGTGGCAACATATTTGATTAGTTAATAACCAATGTTTTATGGATTTAGAAAATGATTTGATAGACGTGATCTTCCTTAGTGATGTGTTACGCATCACGTTTGAGTTTAAGCAAGAACCGATGAGGTTCATTCTCATGTTACGCATCACGTTTGAGCTTCAGCAAGAACCAATGAGGTTCATTCTCATGTTACGCATCACGTTTGAGCTTAAGCAAGAACCAATGAGGTTCATTCTCATGTTACACATCACGTTTGAGCTTAAGCAAGAACCAATGAGGTTCATTCTCATGTTACGCATCACGTTTGAGCTTCAGCAAGAACCAATGAGGTTCATTCTCATGTTACGCATCACGTTTGAGCTTCAGCAAGAGCCAATGAGGTTCACTCCTGTGTTACGCATCACGTTTGAGCTTCAGCAAGAACCAATGAGGTTCATTCTCGTGTTACGCATCACGTTTGAGCTTCAGCAAGAGCCAATGAGGTTCACTCCTGTGTTACGCATCACGTTTGAGCTTCTGCAAGAACCAATGAGGTTCACTCCTGTGTTACGCATCACGTTTGAGCTTCAGCAAGAACCAATGAGGTTCATTCTCGTGTTACACAGCACGTTTGAGCTTCTGCGAGAACCAATGAGGTTCATTTTAGTGTTAAGCATCACGTTTGAGCTTAAGCAAGAACCAATGAGGTTCATTCCTGTGTTACGCAGCACGTTTGAGCTTCAGCAAGAACCAATGAGGTTCATTCTCGTGTTACACAGCACGTTTGAGCTTCTACGAGAACCAATGAGGTTCATTCTCATGTTACACATCACGTTTGAGCTTCAGCAAGAACCGATGAGGTTCATTCCTGTGTTACACTGCACGTTTGAGCTTCTGCAAGAACCAATGAGGTTAATTCTCGTGTTACGCATCACGTTTGAGCTTAAGCAAGAACCAATGAGGTTCATTCTCATGTTACGCATCACGTTTGAGCTTCAGCAAGAACCAATGAGTTTCTTTCTCATGTTACGCATCACGTTTGAGCTTAAGCAAGAACCAATGAGGTTCATTCTCGTGTTACGCATCACGTTTGAGCTTCAGCAAGAACCAATGAGGTTCATTCTCGTGTTACGCATCACGTTTGAGCTTAAGCAAGAACCAATGAGTTTCATTCTCATGTTACGCATCACGTTTGAGCTTCTGCAAGAACCAATGAGGTTCATTCTCATGTTACGCATCACGTTTGAGCTTAAGCAAGAACCGATGAGGTTCATTCTCATGTTACGCATCACGTTTGAGCTTCAGCAAGAACCGATGAGGTTCATTCTCGTGCTACGCATCACGTTTGAGCTTAAGCAAGAACCAATGAGGTTCATTCTCATGTTACGCATCACGTTTGAGCTTAAGCAAGAACCAATGACGTTCATTCTCATGTTACGCATCACGTTTGAGCTTAAGCAAGAACCAATGACGTTCATTCTCATGTTACGCATCACGTTTGAGCTTAAGCAAGAACCAATGACGTTCATTCTCATGTTACGCATCACGTTTGAGCTTAAGCAAGAACCAATGAGGTTCATTCTCATGTTACGCATCACGTTTGAGCTTCAGCAATAACCAATGAGGTTCATTCTCATGTTACGCATCACGTTTGAGCTTCAGCAAGAGCCAATGAGGTTCACTCCTGTGTTACGCATCACGTTTGAGCTTAAGCAAGAACCAATGAGGTTCATTCTCATGTTACGCATCACGTTTGAGCTTCAGCAAGAACCAATGAGGTTCATTCTCATGTTACGCATCACGTTTGAGCTTAAGCAAGAACCAATGAGGTTCATTCTCATGTTACGCATCACGTTTGAGCTTCAGCAAGAACCAATGAGGTTCATTCTCATGTTACGCATCACGTTTGAGCTTCAGCAAGAACCAATGAGATTCATTCTCGTGTTACGCATCACGTTTGAGCTTCAGCAAGAGCCAATGAGGTTCACTCCTGTGTTACGCATCACGTTTGAGCTTAAGCAAGAACCAATGAGGTTCATTCTCATGTTACGCATCACGTTTGAGCTTAAGCAAGAACCAATGAGGTTCATTCTCATGTTACGCATCACGTTTGAGCTTAAGCAAGAACCAATGAGGTTCATTCTCATGTTACGCATCACGTTTGAGCTTCAGCAAGAACCAATGAGGTTCATTCTCATGTTACGCATCACGTTTGAGCTTCAGCAAGAACCAACGAGGTTCATTCTCATGTTACGCATCACGTTTGAGCCTCAGCAAGAACCAATGAGGTTCATTCTCGTGTTACGCATCACGTTTGAGCCTCAGCAAGAACCAATGAGGTTCATTCTCATGTTACGCATCACGTTTGAGCTTCAGCAAGAACCAATGAGGTTCATTCTCGTGTTACGCATCACGTTTGAGCCTCAGAAAGAACCAATGAGGTTCATTCTCATGTTACGCATCACGTTTGAGCTTCAGCAAGAACCAATGAGGTTCATTCTCATGTTACGCATCACGTTTGAGCTTCAGCAAGAACCAATGAGGTTCATTCTCATGTTACTCATCACATTTGAGCCTCAGCAAGAACCAATGAGGTTCATTCTCATGTTACGCATCACGTTTGAGCTTAAGCAAGAACCAATGAGGTTCATTCTCATGTTACGCATCACGTTTGAGCTTCTGCAAGAACCAATGAGGTTCATTCTCGTGTTACGCATCACGTTTGAGCTTAAGCAAGAACCGATGAGGTTCATTCTCATGTTACGCATCACGTTTGAGCTTCAGCAAGAACCAATGAGGTTCATTCTCATGTTACGCATCACGTTTGAGCTTAAGCAAGAACCAATGAGGTTCATTCTCATGTTACGCATCACGTTTGAGCTTCAGCAAGAACCAATGAGGTTCATTCCTGTGTTACACATCACGTTTGAGCTTAAGCAAGAACCAATGAGGTTCACTCCTGTGTTACGCATCACGTTTGAGCTTCTGCGAGAACCAATGAGGTTCATTCTCATGTTACGCATCACGTTTTAGCTTCAGCAAGAACCAATGAGGTTCATTCTCGTGTTACGCATCACGTTTGAGCCTCAGCAAGAACCAATGAGGTTCATTCTCATGTTACGCATCACGTTTGAGCTTAAGCAAGAACCAATGAGGTTCATTCTCATGTTACGCATCACGTTTGAGCCTCAGCAAGAACCAATGAGGTTCATTCTCGTGTTACGCATCACGTTTGAGCTTAAGCAAGAACCAATGAGGTTCATTCTCGTGTTACGCATCACGTTTGAGCTTAAGCAAGAACCAATGAGGTTCATTCTCATGTTACGCATCACGTTTGAGCTTCAGCAAGAACCAACGAGGTTCATTCTCATGTTACGCATCACGTTTGAGCCTCAGCAAGAACCAATGAGGTTCATTCTCGTGTTACGCATCACGTTTGAGCCTCAGCAAGAACCAATGAGGTTCATTCTCATGTTACGCATCACGTTTGAGCTTCAGCAAGAACCAATGAGGTTCATTCTCGTGTTACGCATCACGTTTGAGCCTCAGCAAGAACCAATGAGGTTCATTCTCATGTTACGCATCACGTTTGAGCTTCAGCAAGAACCAATGAGGTTCATTCTCATGTTACGCATCACGTTTGAGCTTCAGCAAGAACCAATGAGGTTCATTCTCATGTTACTCATCACATTTGAGCCTCAGCAAGAACCAATGAGGTTCATTCTCATGTTACGCATCACGTTTGAGCTTAAGCAAGAACCAATGAGGTTCATTCTCATGTTACGCATCACGTTTGAGCTTCTGCAAGAACCAATGAGGTTCATTCTCGTGTTACGCATCACGTTTGAGCTTAAGCAAGAACCGATGAGGTTCATTCTCATGTTACGCATCACGTTTGAGCTTCAGCAAGAACCAATGAGGTTCATTCTCATGTTACGCATCACGTTTGAGCTTAAGCAAGAACCAATGAGGTTCATTCTCATGTTACGCATCACGTTTGAGCTAAAGCAAGAACCAATGAGGTTCATTCTCATGTTACGCATCACGTTTGAGCTTCAGCAAGAGCCAATGAGGTTCACTCCTGTGTTACGCATCACGTTTGAGCTTCAGCAAGAACCAATGAGGTTCATTCTCGTGTTACGCATCACGTTTGAGCTTCAGCAAGAGCCAATGAGGTTCACTCCTGTGTTACGCATCACGTTTGAGCTTCTGCAAGAACCAATGAGGTTCACTCCTGTGTTACGCATCACGTTTGAGCTTCAGCAAGAACCAATGAGGTTCATTCTCGTGTTACGCATCACGTTTGAGCTTAAGCAAGAACCAATGAGGTTCATTCCTGTGTTACGCAGCACGTTTGAGCTTCAGCAAGAACCAATGAGGTTCATTCTCGTGTTACACAGCACGTTTGAGCTTCTACGAGAACCAATGAGGTTCATTCTCGTGTTACGCATCACGTTTGAGCTTCAGCAAGAACCAATGAGGTTCATTCCTGTGTTACACTGCACGTTTGAGCTTCTGCGAGAACCAATGAGGTTAATTCTCGTGTTACGCATCACGTTTGAGCTTAAGCAAGAACCAATGAGGTTCATTCTCATGTTACGCATCACGTTTGAGCTTCAGCAAGAACCAATGAGTTTCTTTCTCATGTTACGCATCACGTTTGAGCTTAAGCAAGAACCAATGAGGTTCATTCTCATGTTACGCATCACGTTTGAGCTTCAGCAAGAACCAATGAGGTTCATTCTCGTGTTACGCATCACGTTTGAGCTTAAGCAAGAACCAATGAGGTTCATTCTCATGTTACGCATCACATTTGAGCTTCTGCAAGAACCAATGAGGTTCATTCTCATGTTACGCATCACGTTTGAGCTTAAGCAAGAACCAATGAGGTTCATTCTCATGTTACGCATCACGTTTGAGCTTCAGCAAGAACCGATGAGGTTCATTCTCGTGTTACGCATCACGTTTGAGCTTAAGCAAGAACCGATGAGGTTCATTCTCATGTTACGCATCACGTTTGACCTTAAGCAAGAACCAATGAGGTTCATTCTCATGTTACGCATCACGTTTGAGCTTAAGCAAGAACCAATGAGGTTCATTCTCATGTTACGCATCACGTTTGAGCTTAAGCAAGAACCAATGAGGTTCATTCTCATGTTACGCATCACGTTTGAGCTTCAGCAAGAACCAATGAGGTTCACTCCTGTGTTACTCATCACGTTTGAACTTCTGCGAGAACCAATGAGGTTCATTCTCGTGTTACGCATCACATTTGAGCTTAAGCAAGGACCAATGAGATTCACTCCTGTTACACTGCACGTTTGAGCTTCAGCAAGAACCAATGAGGTTCATTCTCGTGTTACGCATCACGTTTGAGCTTAAGCAAGAACCAATGAGGTTCATTCTCATGTTACGCATCACGTTTGAGCTTCAGCAAGAACCAATGAGGTTCATTCTCATGTTACGCATCACGTTTGATCTTAAGCAAGAACCAATGAGGTTCATTCTCATGTTACGCATCACGTTTGAGCTTAAGCAAGAACCAATGAGGTTCATTCTCATGTTACGCATCACGTTTGAGCTTAAGCAAGAACCAATGAGGTTCATTCTCATGTTACGCATCACGTTTGAGCTTCAGCAAGAACCAATTAGGTTCATTCTCATGTTACGCATCACGTTTGAGCCTCAGCAAGAACCAATGAGGTTCATTGTCATGTTACGCATCACATTTGAGCCTCAGCAAGAACCAATGAGGTTCATTCTCATGTTACGCATCACGTTTGAGCTTAAGCAAGAACCAATGAGGTTCATTCTCATGTTACGCATCACGTTTGAGCTTCTGCAAGAACCAATTAGGTTCATTCTCATGTTACGCATCACGTTTGAGCCTCAGCAAGAACCAATGAGGTTCATTGTCATGTTACGCATCACATTTGAGCCTCAGCAAGAACCAATGAGGTTCATTCTCATGTTACGCATCACGTTTGAGCTTAAGCAAGAACCAATGAGGTTCATTCTCATGTTACGCATCACGTTTGAGCTTCTGCAAGAACCAATGAGGTTCATTCTCGTGTTGAGTTTCTTTGAGTTTGAGTTTCTTTATTTAAAGGGACAGTGCACATTAATTAACATGGGTACAAGGTCCAACATGTAAATGTGCCAGATTTAGCCATACAGGCTAATTTTCATCTGCAGTCCCTAGCAGGTTAAACATTTAAACAATAAATACACTACTACAATAAAAAAAATAAAAACATAATAAATACAAACACATTATTCTGTATTATGGCAACATATTTGATTTGTTAATAACCAATGTTTTATGGATTTAGAAAATGATTTGATAGACGTGATCTTCCTTAGTGATGTGTTACGCATCACGTTTGAGTTTAAGCAAGAACCGATGAGGTTCATTCTCATGTTACGCATCACGTTTGAGCTTCAGCAAGAACCAATGAGGTTCATTCTCATGTTACGCATCACGTTTGAGCTTAAGCAAGAACCAATGAGGTTCATTCTCATGTTACACATCACGTTTGAGCTTAAGCAAGAACCAATGAGGTTCATTCTCATGTTACGCATCACGTTTGAGCTTCAGCAAGAACCAATGAGGTTCATTCTCATGTTACGCATCACGTTTGAGCTTCAGCAAGAGCCAATGAGGTTCACTCCTGTGTTACGCATCACGTTTGAGCTTCAGCAAGAACCAATGAGGTTCATTCTCGTGTTACGCATCACGTTTGAGCTTCAGCAAGAGCCAATGAGGTTCACTCCTGTGTTACGCATCACGTTTGAGCTTCTGCAAGAACCAATGAGGTTCACTCCTGTGTTACGCATCACGTTTGAGCTTCAGCAAGAACCAATGAGGTTCATTCTCGTGTTACACAGCACGTTTGAGCTTCTGCGAGAACCAATGAGGTTCATTTTAGTGTTAAGCATCACGTTTGAGCTTAAGCAAGAACCAATGAGGTTCATTCCTGTGTTACGCAGCACGTTTGAGCTTCAGCAAGAACCAATGAGGTTCATTCTCGTGTTACACAGCACGTTTGAGCTTCTACGAGAACCAATGAGGTTCATTCTCATGTTACACATCACGTTTGAGCTTCAGCAAGAACCGATGAGGTTCATTCCTGTGTTACACTGCACGTTTGAGCTTCTGCAAGAACCAATGAGGTTAATTCTCGTGTTACGCATCACGTTTGAGCTTAAGCAAGAACCAATGAGGTTCATTCTCATGTTACGCATCACGTTTGAGCTTCAGCAAGAACCAATGAGTTTCTTTCTCATGTTACGCATCACGTTTGAGCTTAAGCAAGAACCAATGAGGTTCATTCTCGTGTTACGCATCACGTTTGAGCTTCAGCAAGAACCAATGAGGTTCATTCTCGTGTTACGCATCACGTTTGAGCTTAAGCAAGAACCAATGAGTTTCATTCTCATGTTACGCATCACGTTTGAGCTTCTGCAAGAACCAATGAGGTTCATTCTCATGTTACGCATCACGTTTGAGCTTAAGCAAGAACCGATGAGGTTCATTCTCATGTTACGCATCACGTTTGAGCTTCAGCAAGAACCGATGAGGTTCATTCTCGTGTTACGCATCACGTTTGAGCTTAAGCAAGAACCAATGAGGTTCATTCTCATGTTACGCATCACGTTTGAGCTTAAGCAAGAACCAATGACGTTCATTCTCATGTTACGCATCACGTTTGAGCTTAAGCAAGAACCAATGACGTTCATTCTCATGTTACGCATCACGTTTGAGCTTAAGCAAGAACCAATGACGTTCATTCTCATGTTACGCATCACGTTTGAGCTTAAGCAAGAACCAATGAGGTTCATTCTCATGTTACGCATCACGTTTGAGCTTCAGCAATAACCAATGAGGTTCATTCTCATGTTACGCATCACGTTTGAGCTTCAGCAAGAGCCAATGAGGTTCACTCCTGTGTTACGCATCACGTTTGAGCTTAAGCAAGAACCAATGAGGTTCATTCTCATGTTACGCATCACGTTTGAGCTTCAGCAAGAACCAATGAGGTTCATTCTCATGTTACGCATCACGTTTGAGCTTAAGCAAGAACCAATGAGGTTCATTCTCATGTTACGCATCACGTTTGAGCTTCAGCAAGAACCAATGAGGTTCATTCTCATGTTACGCATCACGTTTGAGCTTCAGCAAGAACCAATGAGATTCATTCTCGTGTTACGCA
>NW_027508946.1:0-32018 GCF_051911475.1 Siphateles boraxobius
GTCCCCTATTATTAGGTGTTCAAGCACGAAGTGCTGAAAACCTATTGTAATTGCTATTTGAAAAAAAAAAAAAACCTAAAACGCATCGTGCAGCCCAAACCGTAAGGCCTAGAGACTTGAAACTCGGCCAGATGGTAGGGCCTCAGTTTGGGGAGAACCTATCAGAGTATGACCCCGATTGGCCCATAGGTGGCGCTACAGCAACCAAAAGTACTAAATTGCCCATAACTCCTCGACCGTTTGACCTAGAATCAAGGTTTTCACACCACTGTGTTCCTTGGCTCAAGACGGACAAGATGTATATCTCGGATTGTCGATTTGAGCGAAGAAAAATTTGTTATGGCCAATTTTGTCCAAAACCTACTTTTGCGAACTAGTCCCTGGTTTTTTGCCTGATCGGAACCAGACCAGTCTAGGACAATTCTCTGGACTCTCTAGATCAATAATTATCAAAAAAAAGTTGAACTTTGCCCTTTGGTTCACTGTAACAGGGTCATTTAGAAAAGGGGGCGTGTCAAAATACACTCAAAAGCCTATAAATCATAAATAAAAACTCAGAACTTCACAAAAATTGATGAGCACATGTGTCCTAACATGGTGAAGAAGCATGCAGAGTTTCATGGAGATCGGACCATAGGTGGCGCTATAACGGGCAAAAAGGTCCCCTATTATTAGGTGTTCAAGCACGAAGTGCTGAAAACCTATTGTAATTGCTATTTGAAAAAAAAAAAAAACCTAAAACGCATCGTGCAGCCCAAACCGTAAGGCCTAGAGACTTGAAACTCGGCCAGATGGTAGGGCCTCAGTTTGGGGAGAACCTATCAGAGTATGACCCCGATTGGCCCATAGGTGGCGCTACAGCAACCAAAAGTACTAAATTGCCCATAACTCCTCGACCGTTTGACCTAGAATCAAGGTTTTCACACCACTGTGTTCCTTGGCTCAAGACGGACAAGATGTATATCTCGGATTGTCGATTTGAGCGAAGAAAAATTTGTTATGGCCAATTTTGTCCAAAACCTACTTTTGCGAACTAGTCCCTGGTTTTTTGCCTGATCGGAACCAGACCAGTCTAGGACAATTCTCTGGACTCTCTAGATCAATAATTATCAAAAAAAAGTTGAACTTTGCCCTTTGGTTCACTGTAACAGGGTCATTTAGAAAAGGGGGCGTGTCAAAATACACTCAAAAGCCTATAAATCATAAATAAAAACTCAGAACTTCACAAAAATTGATGAGCACATGTGTCCTAACATGGTGAAGAAGCATGCAGAGTTTCATGGAGATCGGACCATAGGTGGCGCTATAACGGGCAAAAAGGTCCCCTATTATTAGGTGTTCAAGCACGAAGTGCTGAAAACCTATTGTAATTGCTATTTGAAAAAAAAAAAAAACCTAAAACGCATCGTGCAGCCCAAACCGTAAGGCCTAGAGACTTGAAACTCGGCCAGATGGTAGGGCCTCAGTTTGGGGAGAACCTATCAGAGTATGACCCCGATTGGCCCATAGGTGGCGCTACAGCAACCAAAAGTACTAAATTGCCCATAACTCCTCGACCGTTTGACCTAGAATCAAGGTTTTCACACCACTGTGTTCCTTGGCTCAAGACGGACAAGATGTATATCTCGGATTGTCGATTTGAGCGAAGAAAAATTTGTTATGGCCAATTTTGTCCAAAACCTACTTTTGCGAACTAGTCCCTGGTTTTTTGCCTGATCGGAACCAGACCAGTCTAGGACAATTCTCTGGACTCTCTAGATCAATAATTATCAAAAAAAAGTTGAACTTTGCCCTTTGGTTCACTGTAACAGGGTCATTTAGAAAAGGGGGCGTGTCAAAATACACTCAAAAGCCTATAAATCATAAATAAAAACTCAGAACTTCACAAAAATTGATGAGCACATGTGTCCTAACATGGTGAAGAAGCATGCAGAGTTTCATGGAGATCGGACCATAGGTGGCGCTATAACGGGCAAAAAGGTCCCCTATTATTAGGTGTTCAAGCACGAAGTGCTGAAAACCTATTGTAATTGCTATTTGAAAAAAAAAAAAAACCTAAAACGCATCGTGCAGCCCAAACCGTAAGGCCTAGAGACTTGAAACTCGGCCAGATGGTAGGGCCTCAGTTTGGGGAGAACCTATCAGAGTATGACCCCGATTGGCCCATAGGTGGCGCTACAGCAACCAAAAGTACTAAATTGCCCATAACTCCTCGACCGTTTGACCTAGAATCAAGGTTTTCACACCACTGTGTTCCTTGGCTCAAGACGGACAAGATGTATATCTCGGATTGTCGATTTGAGCGAAGAAAAATTTGTTATGGCCAATTTTGTCCAAAACCTACTTTTGCGAACTAGTCCCTGGTTTTTTGCCTGATCGGAACCAGACCAGTCTAGGACAATTCTCTGGACTCTCTAGATCAATAATTATCAAAAAAAAGTTGAACTTTGCCCTTTGGTTCACTGTAACAGGGTCATTTAGAAAAGGGGGCGTGTCAAAATACACTCAAAAGCCTATAAATCATAAATAAAAACTCAGAACTTCACAAAAATTGATGAGCACATGTGTCCTAACATGGTGAAGAAGCATGCAGAGTTTCATGGAGATCGGACCATAGGTGGCGCTATAACGGGCAAAAAGGTCCCCTATTATTAGGTGTTCAAGCACGAAGTGCTGAAAACCTATTGTAATTGCTATTTGAAAAAAAAAAAAAACCTAAAACGCATCGTGCAGCCCAAACCGTAAGGCCTAGAGACTTGAAACTCGGCCAGATGGTAGGGCCTCAGTTTGGGGAGAACCTATCAGAGTATGACCCCGATTGGCCCATAGGTGGCGCTACAGCAACCAAAAGTACTAAATTGCCCATAACTCCTCGACCGTTTGACCTAGAATCAAGGTTTTCACACCACTGTGTTCCTTGGCTCAAGACGGACAAGATGTATATCTCGGATTGTCGATTTGAGCGAAGAAAAATTTGTTATGGCCAATTTTGTCCAAAACCTACTTTTGCGAACTAGTCCCTGGTTTTTTGCCTGATCGGAACCAGACCAGTCTAGGACAATTCTCTGGACTCTCTAGATCAATAATTATCAAAAAAAAGTTGAACTTTGCCCTTTGGTTCACTGTAACAGGGTCATTTAGAAAAGGGGGCGTGTCAAAATACACTCAAAAGCCTATAAATCATAAATAAAAACTCAGAACTTCACAAAAATTGATGAGCACATGTGTCCTAACATGGTGAAGAAGCATGCAGAGTTTCATGGAGATCGGACCATAGGTGGCGCTATAACGGGCAAAAAGGTCCCCTATTATTAGGTGTTCAAGCACGAAGTGCTGAAAACCTATTGTAATTGCTATTTGAAAAAAAAAAAAAACCTAAAACGCATCGTGCAGCCCAAACCGTAAGGCCTAGAGACTTGAAACTCGGCCAGATGGTAGGGCCTCAGTTTGGGGAGAACCTATCAGAGTATGACCCCGATTGGCCCATAGGTGGCGCTACAGCAACCAAAAGTACTAAATTGCCCATAACTCCTCGACCGTTTGACCTAGAATCAAGGTTTTCACACCACTGTGTTCCTTGGCTCAAGACGGACAAGATGTATATCTCGGATTGTCGATTTGAGCGAAGAAAAATTTGTTATGGCCAATTTTGTCCAAAACCTACTTTTGCGAACTAGTCCCTGGTTTTTTGCCTGATCGGAACCAGACCAGTCTAGGACAATTCTCTGGACTCTCTAGATCAATAATTATCAAAAAAAAGTTGAACTTTGCCCTTTGGTTCACTGTAACAGGGTCATTTAGAAAAGGGGGCGTGTCAAAATACACTCAAAAGCCTATAAATCATAAATAAAAACTCAGAACTTCACAAAAATTGATGAGCACATGTGTCCTAACATGGTGAAGAAGCATGCAGAGTTTCATGGAGATCGGACCATAGGTGGCGCTATAACGGGCAAAAAGGTCCCCTATTATTAGGTGTTCAAGCACGAAGTGCTGAAAACCTATTGTAATTGCTATTTGAAAAAAAAAAAAAACCTAAAACGCATCGTGCAGCCCAAACCGTAAGGCCTAGAGACTTGAAACTCGGCCAGATGGTAGGGCCTCAGTTTGGGGAGAACCTATCAGAGTATGACCCCGATTGGCCCATAGGTGGCGCTACAGCAACCAAAAGTACTAAATTGCCCATAACTCCTCGACCGTTTGACCTAGAATCAAGGTTTTCACACCACTGTGTTCCTTGGCTCAAGACGGACAAGATGTATATCTCGGATTGTCGATTTGAGCGAAGAAAAATTTGTTATGGCCAATTTTGTCCAAAACCTACTTTTGCGAACTAGTCCCTGGTTTTTTGCCTGATCGGAACCAGACCAGTCTAGGACAATTCTCTGGACTCTCTAGATCAATAATTATCAAAAAAAAGTTGAACTTTGCCCTTTGGTTCACTGTAACAGGGTCATTTAGAAAAGGGGGCGTGTCAAAATACACTCAAAAGCCTATAAATCATAAATAAAAACTCAGAACTTCACAAAAATTGATGAGCACATGTGTCCTAACATGGTGAAGAAGCATGCAGAGTTTCATGGAGATCGGACCATAGGTGGCGCTATAACGGGCAAAAAGGTCCCCTATTATTAGGTGTTCAAGCACGAAGTGCTGAAAACCTATTGTAATTGCTATTTGAAAAAAAAAAAAAACCTAAAACGCATCGTGCAGCCCAAACCGTAAGGCCTAGAGACTTGAAACTCGGCCAGATGGTAGGGCCTCAGTTTGGGGAGAACCTATCAGAGTATGACCCCGATTGGCCCATAGGTGGCGCTACAGCAACCAAAAGTACTAAATTGCCCATAACTCCTCGACCGTTTGACCTAGAATCAAGGTTTTCACACCACTGTGTTCCTTGGCTCAAGACGGACAAGATGTATATCTCGGATTGTCGATTTGAGCGAAGAAAAATTTGTTATGGCCAATTTTGTCCAAAACCTACTTTTGCGAACTAGTCCCTGGTTTTTTGCCTGATCGGAACCAGACCAGTCTAGGACAATTCTCTGGACTCTCTAGATCAATAATTATCAAAAAAAAGTTGAACTTTGCCCTTTGGTTCACTGTAACAGGGTCATTTAGAAAAGGGGGCGTGTCAAAATACACTCAAAAGCCTATAAATCATAAATAAAAACTCAGAACTTCACAAAAATTGATGAGCACATGTGTCCTAACATGGTGAAGAAGCATGCAGAGTTTCATGGAGATCGGACCATAGGTGGCGCTATAACGGGCAAAAAGGTCCCCTATTATTAGGTGTTCAAGCACGAAGTGCTGAAAACCTATTGTAATTGCTATTTGAAAAAAAAAAAAAACCTAAAACGCATCGTGCAGCCCAAACCGTAAGGCCTAGAGACTTGAAACTCGGCCAGATGGTAGGGCCTCAGTTTGGGGAGAACCTATCAGAGTATGACCCCGATTGGCCCATAGGTGGCGCTACAGCAACCAAAAGTACTAAATTGCCCATAACTCCTCGACCGTTTGACCTAGAATCAAGGTTTTCACACCACTGTGTTCCTTGGCTCAAGACGGACAAGATGTATATCTCGGATTGTCGATTTGAGCGAAGAAAAATTTGTTATGGCCAATTTTGTCCAAAACCTACTTTTGCGAACTAGTCCCTGGTTTTTTGCCTGATCGGAACCAGACCAGTCTAGGACAATTCTCTGGACTCTCTAGATCAATAATTATCAAAAAAAAGTTGAACTTTGCCCTTTGGTTCACTGTAACAGGGTCATTTAGAAAAGGGGGCGTGTCAAAATACACTCAAAAGCCTATAAATCATAAATAAAAACTCAGAACTTCACAAAAATTGATGAGCACATGTGTCCTAACATGGTGAAGAAGCATGCAGAGTTTCATGGAGATCGGACCATAGGTGGCGCTATAACGGGCAAAAAGGTCCCCTATTATTAGGTGTTCAAGCACGAAGTGCTGAAAACCTATTGTAATTGCTATTTGAAAAAAAAAAAAAACCTAAAACGCATCGTGCAGCCCAAACCGTAAGGCCTAGAGACTTGAAACTCGGCCAGATGGTAGGGCCTCAGTTTGGGGAGAACCTATCAGAGTATGACCCCGATTGGCCCATAGGTGGCGCTACAGCAACCAAAAGTACTAAATTGCCCATAACTCCTCGACCGTTTGACCTAGAATCAAGGTTTTCACACCACTGTGTTCCTTGGCTCAAGACGGACAAGATGTATATCTCGGATTGTCGATTTGAGCGAAGAAAAATTTGTTATGGCCAATTTTGTCCAAAACCTACTTTTGCGAACTAGTCCCTGGTTTTTTGCCTGATCGGAACCAGACCAGTCTAGGACAATTCTCTGGACTCTCTAGATCAATAATTATCAAAAAAAAGTTGAACTTTGCCCTTTGGTTCACTGTAACAGGGTCATTTAGAAAAGGGGGCGTGTCAAAATACACTCAAAAGCCTATAAATCATAAATAAAAACTCAGAACTTCACAAAAATTGATGAGCACATGTGTCCTAACATGGTGAAGAAGCATGCAGAGTTTCATGGAGATCGGACCATAGGTGGCGCTATAACGGGCAAAAAGGTCCCCTATTATTAGGTGTTCAAGCACGAAGTGCTGAAAACCTATTGTAATTGCTATTTGAAAAAAAAAAAAAACCTAAAACGCATCGTGCAGCCCAAACCGTAAGGCCTAGAGACTTGAAACTCGGCCAGATGGTAGGGCCTCAGTTTGGGGAGAACCTATCAGAGTATGACCCCGATTGGCCCATAGGTGGCGCTACAGCAACCAAAAGTACTAAATTGCCCATAACTCCTCGACCGTTTGACCTAGAATCAAGGTTTTCACACCACTGTGTTCCTTGGCTCAAGACGGACAAGATGTATATCTCGGATTGTCGATTTGAGCGAAGAAAAATTTGTTATGGCCAATTTTGTCCAAAACCTACTTTTGCGAACTAGTCCCTGGTTTTTTGCCTGATCGGAACCAGACCAGTCTAGGACAATTCTCTGGACTCTCTAGATCAATAATTATCAAAAAAAAGTTGAACTTTGCCCTTTGGTTCACTGTAACAGGGTCATTTAGAAAAGGGGGCGTGTCAAAATACACTCAAAAGCCTATAAATCATAAATAAAAACTCAGAACTTCACAAAAATTGATGAGCACATGTGTCCTAACATGGTGAAGAAGCATGCAAAGTTTCATGGAGATCGGACCATAGGTGGCGCTATAACGGGCAAAAAGGTCCCCTATTATTAGGTGTTCAAGCACGAAGTGCTGAAAACCTATTGTAATTGCTATTTGAAAAAAAAAAAAAACCTAAAACGCATCGTGCAGCCCAAACCGTAAGGCCTAGAGACTTGAAACTCGGCCAGATGGTAGGGCCTCAGTTTGGGGAGAACCTATCAGAGTATGACCCCGATTGGCCCATAGGTGGCGCTACAGCAACCAAAAGTACTAAATTGCCCATAACTCCTCGACCGTTTGACCTAGAATCAAGGTTTTCACACCACTGTGTTCCTTGGCTCAAGACGGACAAGATGTATATCTCGGATTGTCGATTTGAGCGAAGAAAAATTTGTTATGGCCAATTTTGTCCAAAACCTACTTTTGCGAACTAGTCCCTGGTTTTTTGCCTGATCGGAACCAGACCAGTCTAGGACAATTCTCTGGACTCTCTAGATCAATAATTATCAAAAAAAAGTTGAACTTTGCCCTTTGGTTCACTGTAACAGGGTCATTTAGAAAAGGGGGCGTGTCAAAATACACTCAAAAGCCTATAAATCATAAATAAAAACTCAGAACTTCACAAAAATTGATGAGCACATGTGTCCTAACATGGTGAAGAAGCATGCAGAGTTTCATGGAGATCGGACCATAGGTGGCGCTATAACGGGCAAAAAGGTCCCCTATTATTAGGTGTTCAAGCACGAAGTGCTGAAAACCTATTGTAATTGCTATTTGAAAAAAAAAAAAAACCTAAAACGCATCGTGCAGCCCAAACCGTAAGGCCTAGAGACTTGAAACTCGGCCAGATGGTAGGGCCTCAGTTTGGGGAGAACCTATCAGAGTATGACCCCGATTGGCCCATAGGTGGCGCTACAGCAACCAAAAGTACTAAATTGCCCATAACTCCTCGACCGTTTGACCTAGAATCAAGGTTTTCACACCACTGTGTTCCTTGGCTCAAGACGGACAAGATGTATATCTCGGATTGTCGATTTGAGCGAAGAAAAATTTGTTATGGCCAATTTTGTCCAAAACCTACTTTTGCGAACTAGTCCCTGGTTTTTTGCCTGATCGGAACCAGACCAGTCTAGGACAATTCTCTGGACTCTCTAGATCAATAATTATCAAAAAAAAGTTGAACTTTGCCCTTTGGTTCACTGTAACAGGGTCATTTAGAAAAGGGGGCGTGTCAAAATACACTCAAAAGCCTATAAATCATAAATAAAAACTCAGAACTTCACAAAAATTGATGAGCACATGTGTCCTAACATGGTGAAGAAGCATGCAGAGTTTCATGGAGATCGGACCATAGGTGGCGCTATAACGGGCAAAAAGGTCCCCTATTATTAGGTGTTCAAGCACGAAGTGCTGAAAACCTATTGTAATTGCTATTTGAAAAAAAAAAAAAACCTAAAACGCATCGTGCAGCCCAAACCGTAAGGCCTAGAGACTTGAAACTCGGCCAGATGGTAGGGCCTCAGTTTGGGGAGAACCTATCAGAGTATGACCCCGATTGGCCCATAGGTGGCGCTACAGCAACCAAAAGTACTAAATTGCCCATAACTCCTCGACCGTTTGACCTAGAATCAAGGTTTTCACACCACTGTGTTCCTTGGCTCAAGACGGACAAGATGTATATCTCGGATTGTCGATTTGAGCGAAGAAAAATTTGTTATGGCCAATTTTGTCCAAAACCTACTTTTGCGAACTAGTCCCTGGTTTTTTGCCTGATCGGAACCAGACCAGTCTAGGACAATTCTCTGGACTCTCTAGATCAATAATTATCAAAAAAAAGTTGAACTTTGCCCTTTGGTTCACTGTAACAGGGTCATTTAGAAAAGGGGGCGTGTCAAAATACACTCAAAAGCCTATAAATCATAAATAAAAACTCAGAACTTCACAAAAATTGATGAGCACATGTGTCCTAACATGGTGAAGAAGCATGCAGAGTTTCATGGAGATCGGACCATAGGTGGCGCTATAACGGGCAAAAAGGTCCCCTATTATTAGGTGTTCAAGCACGAAGTGCTGAAAACCTATTGTAATTGCTATTTGAAAAAAAAAAAAAACCTAAAACGCATCGTGCAGCCCAAACCGTAAGGCCTAGAGACTTGAAACTCGGCCAGATGGTAGGGCCTCAGTTTGGGGAGAACCTATCAGAGTATGACCCCGATTGGCCCATAGGTGGCGCTACAGCAACCAAAAGTACTAAATTGCCCATAACTCCTCGACCGTTTGACCTAGAATCAAGGTTTTCACACCACTGTGTTCCTTGGCTCAAGACGGACAAGATGTATATCTCGGATTGTCGATTTGAGCGAAGAAAAATTTGTTATGGCCAATTTTGTCCAAAACCTACTTTTGCGAACTAGTCCCTGGTTTTTTGCCTGATCGGAACCAGACCAGTCTAGGACAATTCTCTGGACTCTCTAGATCAATAATTATCAAAAAAAAGTTGAACTTTGCCCTTTGGTTCACTGTAACAGGGTCATTTAGAAAAGGGGGCGTGTCAAAATACACTCAAAAGCCTATAAATCATAAATAAAAACTCAGAACTTCACAAAAATTGATGAGCACATGTGTCCTAACATGGTGAAGAAGCATGCAAAGTTTCATGGAGATCGGACCATAGGTGGCGCTATAACGGGCAAAAAGGTCCCCTATTATTAGGTGTTCAAGCACGAAGTGCTGAAAACCTATTGTAATTGCTATTTGAAAAAAAAAAAAAACCTAAAACGCATCGTGCAGCCCAAACCGTAAGGCCTAGAGACTTGAAACTCGGCCAGATGGTAGGGCCTCAGTTTGGGGAGAACCTATCAGAGTATGACCCCGATTGGCCCATAGGTGGCGCTACAGCAACCAAAAGTACTAAATTGCCCATAACTCCTCGACCGTTTGACCTAGAATCAAGGTTTTCACACCACTGTGTTCCTTGGCTCAAGACGGACAAGATGTATATCTCGGATTGTCGATTTGAGCGAAGAAAAATTTGTTATGGCCAATTTTGTCCAAAACCTACTTTTGCGAACTAGTCCCTGGTTTTTTGCCTGATCGGAACCAGACCAGTCTAGGACAATTCTCTGGACTCTCTAGATCAATAATTATCAAAAAAAAGTTGAACTTTGCCCTTTGGTTCACTGTAACAGGGTCATTTAGAAAAGGGGGCGTGTCAAAATACACTCAAAAGCCTATAAATCATAAATAAAAACTCAGAACTTCACAAAAATTGATGAGCACATGTGTCCTAACATGGTGAAGAAGCATGCAGAGTTTCATGGAGATCGGACCATAGGTGGCGCTATAACGGGCAAAAAGGTCCCCTATTATTAGGTGTTCAAGCACGAAGTGCTGAAAACCTATTGTAATTGCTATTTGAAAAAAAAAAAAACCTAAAACGCATCGTGCAGCCCAAACCGTAAGGCCTAGAGACTTGAAACTCGGCCAGATGGTAGGGCCTCAGTTTGGGGAGAACCTATCAGAGTATGACCCCGATTGGCCCATAGGTGGCGCTACAGCAACCAAAAGTACTAAATTGCCCATAACTCCTCGACCGTTTGACCTAGAATCAAGGTTTTCACACCACTGTGTTCCTTGGCTCAAGACGGACAAGATGTATATCTCGGATTGTCGATTTGAGCGAAGAAAAATTTGTTATGGCCAATTTTGTCCAAAACCTACTTTTGCGAACTAGTCCCTGGTTTTTTGCCTGATCGGAACCAGACCAGTCTAGGACAATTCTCTGGACTCTCTAGATCAATAATTATCAAAAAAAAGTTGAACTTTGCCCTTTGGTTCACTGTAACAGGGTCATTTAGAAAAGGGGGCGTGTCAAAATACACTCAAAAGCCTATAAATCATAAATAAAAACTCAGAACTTCACAAAAATTGATGAGCACATGTGTCCTAACATGGTGAAGAAGCATGCAAAGTTTCATGGAGATCGGACCATAGGTGGCGCTATAACGGGCAAAAAGGTCCCCTATTATTAGGTGTTCAAGCACGAAGTGCTGAAAACCTATTGTAATTGCTATTTGAAAAAAAAAAAAAACCTAAAACGCATCGTGCAGCCCAAACCGTAAGGCCTAGAGACTTGAAACTCGGCCAGATGGTAGGGCCTCAGTTTGGGGAGAACCTATCAGAGTATGACCCCGATTGGCCCATAGGTGGCGCTACAGCAACCAAAAGTACTAAATTGCCCATAACTCCTCGACCGTTTGACCTAGAATCAAGGTTTTCACACCACTGTGTTCCTTGGCTCAAGACGGACAAGATGTATATCTCGGATTGTCGATTTGAGCGAAGAAAAATTTGTTATGGCCAATTTTGTCCAAAACCTACTTTTGCGAACTAGTCCCTGGTTTTTTGCCTGATCGGAACCAGACCAGTCTAGGACAATTCTCTGGACTCTCTAGATCAATAATTATCAAAAAAAAGTTGAACTTTGCCCTTTGGTTCACTGTAACAGGGTCATTTAGAAAAGGGGGCGTGTCAAAATACACTCAAAAGCCTATAAATCATAAATAAAAACTCAGAACTTCACAAAAATTGATGAGCACATGTGTCCTAACATGGTGAAGAAGCATGCAGAGTTTCATGGAGATCGGACCATAGGTGGCGCTATAACGGGCAAAAAGGTCCCCTATTATTAGGTGTTCAAGCACGAAGTGCTGAAAACCTATTGTAATTGCTATTTGAAAAAAAAAAAAACCTAAAACGCATCGTGCAGCCCAAACCGTAAGGCCTAGAGACTTGAAACTCGGCCAGATGGTAGGGCCTCAGTTTGGGGAGAACCTATCAGAGTATGACCCCGATTGGCCCATAGGTGGCGCTACAGCAACCAAAAGTACTAAATTGCCCATAACTCCTCGACCGTTTGACCTAGAATCAAGGTTTTCACACCACTGTGTTCCTTGGCTCAAGACGGACAAGATGTATATCTCGGATTGTCGATTTGAGCGAAGAAAAATTTGTTATGGCCAATTTTGTCCAAAACCTACTTTTGCGAACTAGTCCCTGGTTTTTTGCCTGATCGGAACCAGACCAGTCTAGGACAATTCTCTGGACTCTCTAGATCAATAATTATCAAAAAAAAGTTGAACTTTGCCCTTTGGTTCACTGTAACAGGGTCATTTAGAAAAGGGGGCGTGTCAAAATACACTCAAAAGCCTATAAATCATAAATAAAAACTCAGAACTTCACAAAAATTGATGAGCACATGTGTCCTAACATGGTGAAGAAGCATGCAAAGTTTCATGGAGATCGGACCATAGGTGGCGCTATAACGGGCAAAAAGGTCCCCTATTATTAGGTGTTCAAGCACGAAGTGCTGAAAACCTATTGTAATTGCTATTTGAAAAAAAAAAAAAACCTAAAACGCATCGTGCAGCCCAAACCGTAAGGCCTAGAGACTTGAAACTCGGCCAGATGGTAGGGCCTCAGTTTGGGGAGAACCTATCAGAGTATGACCCCGATTGGCCCATAGGTGGCGCTACAGCAACCAAAAGTACTAAATTGCCCATAACTCCTCGACCGTTTGACCTAGAATCAAGGTTTTCACACCACTGTGTTCCTTGGCTCAAGACGGACAAGATGTATATCTCGGATTGTCGATTTGAGCGAAGAAAAATTTGTTATGGCCAATTTTGTCCAAAACCTACTTTTGCGAACTAGTCCCTGGTTTTTTGCCTGATCGGAACCAGACCAGTCTAGGACAATTCTCTGGACTCTCTAGATCAATAATTATCAAAAAAAAGTTGAACTTTGCCCTTTGGTTCACTGTAACAGGGTCATTTAGAAAAGGGGGCGTGTCAAAATACACTCAAAAGCCTATAAATCATAAATAAAAACTCAGAACTTCACAAAAATTGATGAGCACATGTGTCCTAACATGGTGAAGAAGCATGCAAAGTTTCATGGAGATCGGACCATAGGTGGCGCTATAACGGGCAAAAAGGTCCCCTATTATTAGGTGTTCAAGCACGAAGTGCTGAAAACCTATTGTAATTGCTATTTGAAAAAAAAAAAAAACCTAAAACGCATCGTGCAGCCCAAACCGTAAGGCCTAGAGACTTGAAACTCGGCCAGATGGTAGGGCCTCAGTTTGGGGAGAACCTATCAGAGTATGACCCCGATTGGCCCATAGGTGGCGCTACAGCAACCAAAAGTACTAAATTGCCCATAACTCCTCGACCGTTTGACCTAGAATCAAGGTTTTCACACCACTGTGTTCCTTGGCTCAAGACGGACAAGATGTATATCTCGGATTGTCGATTTGAGCGAAGAAAAATTTGTTATGGCCAATTTTGTCCAAAACCTACTTTTGCGAACTAGTCCCTGGTTTTTTGCCTGATCGGAACCAGACCAGTCTAGGACAATTCTCTGGACTCTCTAGATCAATAATTATCAAAAAAAAGTTGAACTTTGCCCTTTGGTTCACTGTAACAGGGTCATTTAGAAAAGGGGGCGTGTCAAAATACACTCAAAAGCCTATAAATCATAAATAAAAACTCAGAACTTCACAAAAATTGATGAGCACATGTGTCCTAACATGGTGAAGAAGCATGCAGAGTTTCATGGAGATCGGACCATAGGTGGCGCTATAACGGGCAAAAAGGTCCCCTATTATTAGGTGTTCAAGCACGAAGTGCTGAAAACCTATTGTAATTGCTATTTGAAAAAAAAAAAAAACCTAAAACGCATCGTGCAGCCCAAACCGTAAGGCCTAGAGACTTGAAACTCGGCCAGATGGTAGGGCCTCAGTTTGGGGAGAACCTATCAGAGTATGACCCCGATTGGCCCATAGGTGGCGCTACAGCAACCAAAAGTACTAAATTGCCCATAACTCCTCGACCGTTTGACCTAGAATCAAGGTTTTCACACCACTGTGTTCCTTGGCTCAAGACGGACAAGATGTATATCTCGGATTGTCGATTTGAGCGAAGAAAAATTTGTTATGGCCAATTTTGTCCAAAACCTACTTTTGCGAACTAGTCCCTGGTTTTTTGCCTGATCGGAACCAGACCAGTCTAGGACAATTCTCTGGACTCTCTAGATCAATAATTATCAAAAAAAAGTTGAACTTTGCCCTTTGGTTCACTGTAACAGGGTCATTTAGAAAAGGGGGCGTGTCAAAATACACTCAAAAGCCTATAAATCATAAATAAAAACTCAGAACTTCACAAAAATTGATGAGCACATGTGTCCTAACATGGTGAAGAAGCATGCAGAGTTTCATGGAGATCGGACCATAGGTGGCGCTATAACGGGCAAAAAGGTCCCCTATTATTAGGTGTTCAAGCACGAAGTGCTGAAAACCTATTGTAATTGCTATTTGAAAAAAAAAAAAAACCTAAAACGCATCGTGCAGCCCAAACCGTAAGGCCTAGAGACTTGAAACTCGGCCAGATGGTAGGGCCTCAGTTTGGGGAGAACCTATCAGAGTATGACCCCGATTGGCCCATAGGTGGCGCTACAGCAACCAAAAGTACTAAATTGCCCATAACTCCTCGACCGTTTGACCTAGAATCAAGGTTTTCACACCACTGTGTTCCTTGTCTCAAGACGGACAAGATGTATATCTCGGATTGTCGATTTGAGCGAAGAAAAATTTGTTATGGCCAATTTTGTCCAAAACCTACTTTTGCGAACTAGTCCCTGGTTTTTTGCCTGATCGGAACCAGACCAGTCTAGGACAATTCTCTGGACTCTCTAGATCAATAATTATCAAAAAAAAGTTGAACTTTGCCCTTTGGTTCACTGTAACAGGGTCATTTAGAAAAGGGGGCGTGTCAAAATACACTCAAAAGCCTATAAATCATAAATAAAAACTCAGAACTTCACAAAAATTGATGAGCACATGTGTCCTAACATGGTGAAGAAGCATGCAGAGTTTCATGGAGATCGGACCATAGGTGGCGCTATAACGGGCAAAAAGGTCCCCTATTATTAGGTGTTCAAGCACGAAGTGCTGAAAACCTATTGTAATTGCTATTTGAAAAAAAAAAAAAACCTAAAACGCATCGTGCAGCCCAAACCGTAAGGCCTAGAGACTTGAAACTCGGCCAGATGGTAGGGCCTCAGTTTGGGGAGAACCTATCAGAGTATGACCCCGATTGGCCCATAGGTGGCGCTACAGCAACCAAAAGTACTAAATTGCCCATAACTCCTCGACCGTTTGACCTAGAATCAAGGTTTTCACACCACTGTGTTCCTTGGCTCAAGACGGACAAGATGTATATCTCGGATTGTCGATTTGAGCGAAGAAAAATTTGTTATGGCCAATTTTGTCCAAAACCTACTTTTGCGAACTAGTCCCTGGTTTTTTGCCTGATCGGAACCAGACCAGTCTAGGACAATTCTCTGGACTCTCTAGATCAATAATTATCAAAAAAAAGTTGAACTTTGCCCTTTGGTTCACTGTAACAGGGTCATTTAGAAAAGGGGGCGTGTCAAAATACACTCAAAAGCCTATAAATCATAAATAAAAACTCAGAACTTCACAAAAATTGATGAGCACATGTGTCCTAACATGGTGAAGAAGCATGCAAAGTTTCATGGAGATCGGACCATAGGTGGCGCTATAACGGGCAAAAAGGTCCCCTATTATTAGGTGTTCAAGCACGAAGTGCTGAAAACCTATTGTAATTGCTATTTGAAAAAAAAAAAAAACCTAAAACGCATCGTGCAGCCCAAACCGTAAGGCCTAGAGACTTGAAACTCGGCCAGATGGTAGGGCCTCAGTTTGGGGAGAACCTATCAGAGTATGACCCCGATTGGCCCATAGGTGGCGCTACAGCAACCAAAAGTACTAAATTGCCCATAACTCCTCGACCGTTTGACCTAGAATCAAGGTTTTCACACCACTGTGTTCCTTGGCTCAAGACGGACAAGATGTATATCTCGGATTGTCGATTTGAGCGAAGAAAAATTTGTTATGGCCAATTTTGTCCAAAACCTACTTTTGCGAACTAGTCCCTGGTTTTTTGCCTGATCGGAACCAGACCAGTCTAGGACAATTCTCTGGACTCTCTAGATCAATAATTATCAAAAAAAAGTTGAACTTTGCCCTTTGGTTCACTGTAACAGGGTCATTTAGAAAAGGGGGCGTGTCAAAATACACTCAAAAGCCTATAAATCATAAATAAAAACTCAGAACTTCACAAAAATTGATGAGCACATGTGTCCTAACATGGTGAAGAAGCATGCAGAGTTTCATGGAGATCGGACCATAGGTGGCGCTATAACGGGCAAAAAGGTCCCCTATTATTAGGTGTTCAAGCACGAAGTGCTGAAAACCTATTGTAATTGCTATTTGAAAAAAAAAAAAAACCTAAAACGCATCGTGCAGCCCAAACCGTAAGGCCTAGAGACTTGAAACTCGGCCAGATGGTAGGGCCTCAGTTTGGGGAGAACCTATCAGAGTATGACCCCGATTGGCCCATAGGTGGCGCTACAGCAACCAAAAGTACTAAATTGCCCATAACTCCTCGACCGTTTGACCTAGAATCAAGGTTTTCACACCACTGTGTTCCTTGGCTCAAGACGGACAAGATGTATATCTCGGATTGTCGATTTGAGCGAAGAAAAATTTGTTATGGCCAATTTTGTCCAAAACCTACTTTTGCGAACTAGTCCCTGGTTTTTTGCCTGATCGGAACCAGACCAGTCTAGGACAATTCTCTGGACTCTCTAGATCAATAATTATCAAAAAAAAGTTGAACTTTGCCCTTTGGTTCACTGTAACAGGGTCATTTAGAAAAGGGGGCGTGTCAAAATACACTCAAAAGCCTATAAATCATAAATAAAAACTCAGAACTTCACAAAAATTGATGAGCACATGTGTCCTAACATGGTGAAGAAGCATGCAAAGTTTCATGGAGATCGGACCATAGGTGGCGCTATAACGGGCAAAAAGGTCCCCTATTATTAGGTGTTCAAGCACGAAGTGCTGAAAACCTATTGTAATTGCTATTTGAAAAAAAAAAAAAACCTAAAACGCATCGTGCAGCCCAAACCGTAAGGCCTAGAGACTTGAAACTCGGCCAGATGGTAGGGCCTCAGTTTGGGGAGAACCTATCAGAGTATGACCCCGATTGGCCCATAGGTGGCGCTACAGCAACCAAAAGTACTAAATTGCCCATAACTCCTCGACCGTTTGACCTAGAATCAAGGTTTTCACACCACTGTGTTCCTTGGCTCAAGACGGACAAGATGTATATCTCGGATTGTCGATTTGAGCGAAGAAAAATTTGTTATGGCCAATTTTGTCCAAAACCTACTTTTGCGAACTAGTCCCTGGTTTTTTGCCTGATCGGAACCAGACCAGTCTAGGACAATTCTCTGGACTCTCTAGATCAATAATTATCAAAAAAAAGTTGAACTTTGCCCTTTGGTTCACTGTAACAGGGTCATTTAGAAAAGGGGGCGTGTCAAAATACACTCAAAAGCCTATAAATCATAAATAAAAACTCAGAACTTCACAAAAATTGATGAGCACATGTGTCCTAACATGGTGAAGAAGCATGCAGAGTTTCATGGAGATCGGACCATAGGTGGCGCTATAACGGGCAAAAAGGTCCCCTATTATTAGGTGTTCAAGCACGAAGTGCTGAAAACCTATTGTAATTGCTATTTGAAAAAAAAAAAAAACCTAAAACGCATCGTGCAGCCCAAACCGTAAGGCCTAGAGACTTGAAACTCGGCCAGATGGTAGGGCCTCAGTTTGGGGAGAACCTATCAGAGTATGACCCCGATTGGCCCATAGGTGGCGCTACAGCAACCAAAAGTACTAAATTGCCCATAACTCCTCGACCGTTTGACCTAGAATCAAGGTTTTCACACCACTGTGTTCCTTGGCTCAAGACGGACAAGATGTATATCTCGGATTGTCGATTTGAGCGAAGAAAAATTTGTTATGGCCAATTTTGTCCAAAACCTACTTTTGCGAACTAGTCCCTGGTTTTTTGCCTGATCGGAACCAGACCAGTCTAGGACAATTCTCTGGACTCTCTAGATCAATAATTATCAAAAAAAAGTTGAACTTTGCCCTTTGGTTCACTGTAACAGGGTCATTTAGAAAAGGGGGCGTGTCAAAATACACTCAAAAGCCTATAAATCATAAATAAAAACTCAGAACTTCACAAAAATTGATGAGCACATGTGTCCTAACATGGTGAAGAAGCATGCAGAGTTTCATGGAGATCGGACCATAGGTGGCGCTATAACGGGCAAAAAGGTCCCCTATTATTAGGTGTTCAAGCACGAAGTGCTGAAAACCTATTGTAATTGCTATTTGAAAAAAAAAAAAAACCTAAAACGCATCGTGCAGCCCAAACCGTAAGGCCTAGAGACTTGAAACTCGGCCAGATGGTAGGGCCTCAGTTTGGGGAGAACCTATCAGAGTATGACCCCGATTGGCCCATAGGTGGCGCTACAGCAACCAAAAGTACTAAATTGCCCATAACTCCTCGACCGTTTGACCTAGAATCAAGGTTTTCACACCACTGTGTTCCTTGGCTCAAGACGGACAAGATGTATATCTCGGATTGTCGATTTGAGCGAAGAAAAATTTGTTATGGCCAATTTTGTCCAAAACCTACTTTTGCGAACTAGTCCCTGGTTTTTTGCCTGATCGGAACCAGACCAGTCTAGGACAATTCTCTGGACTCTCTAGATCAATAATTATCAAAAAAAAGTTGAACTTTGCCCTTTGGTTCACTGTAACAGGGTCATTTAGAAAAGGGGGCGTGTCAAAATACACTCAAAAGCCTATAAATCATAAATAAAAACTCAGAACTTCACAAAAATTGATGAGCACATGTGTCCTAACATGGTGAAGAAGCATGCAAAGTTTCATGGAGATCGGACCATAGGTGGCGCTATAACGGGCAAAAAGGTCCCCTATTATTAGGTGTTCAAGCACGAAGTGCTGAAAACCTATTGTAATTGCTATTTGAAAAAAAAAAAAAACCTAAAACGCATCGTGCAGCCCAAACCGTAAGGCCTAGAGACTTGAAACTCGGCCAGATGGTAGGGCCTCAGTTTGGGGAGAACCTATCAGAGTATGACCCCGATTGGCCCATAGGTGGCGCTACAGCAACCAAAAGTACTAAATTGCCCATAACTCCTCGACCGTTTGACCTAGAATCAAGGTTTTCACACCACTGTGTTCCTTGGCTCAAGACGGACAAGATGTATATCTCGGATTGTCGATTTGAGCGAAGAAAAATTTGTTATGGCCAATTTTGTCCAAAACCTACTTTTGCGAACTAGTCCCTGGTTTTTTGCCTGATCGGAACCAGACCAGTCTAGGACAATTCTCTGGACTCTCTAGATCAATAATTATCAAAAAAAAGTTGAACTTTGCCCTTTGGTTCACTGTAACAGGGTCATTTAGAAAAGGGGGCGTGTCAAAATACACTCAAAAGCCTATAAATCATAAATAAAAACTCAGAACTTCACAAAAATTGATGAGCACATGTGTCCTAACATGGTGAAGAAGCATGCAGAGTTTCATGGAGATCGGACCATAGGTGGCGCTATAACGGGCAAAAAGGTCCCCTATTATTAGGTGTTCAAGCACGAAGTGCTGAAAACCTATTGTAATTGCTATTTGAAAAAAAAAAAAACCTAAAACGCATCGTGCAGCCCAAACCGTAAGGCCTAGAGACTTGAAACTCGGCCAGATGGTAGGGCCTCAGTTTGGGGAGAACCTATCAGAGTATGACCCCGATTGGCCCATAGGTGGCGCTACAGCAACCAAAAGTACTAAATTGCCCATAACTCCTCGACCGTTTGACCTAGAATCAAGGTTTTCACACCACTGTGTTCCTTGGCTCAAGACGGACAAGATGTATATCTCGGATTGTCGATTTGAGCGAAGAAAAATTTGTTATGGCCAATTTTGTCCAAAACCTACTTTTGCGAACTAGTCCCTGGTTTTTTGCCTGATCGGAACCAGACCAGTCTAGGACAATTCTCTGGACTCTCTAGATCAATAATTATCAAAAAAAAGTTGAACTTTGCCCTTTGGTTCACTGTAACAGGGTCATTTAGAAAAGGGGGCGTGTCAAAATACACTCAAAAGCCTATAAATCATAAATAAAAACTCAGAACTTCACAAAAATTGATGAGCACATGTGTCCTAACATGGTGAAGAAGCATGCAAAGTTTCATGGAGATCGGACCATAGGTGGCGCTATAACGGGCAAAAAGGTCCCCTATTATTAGGTGTTCAAGCACGAAGTGCTGAAAACCTATTGTAATTGCTATTTGAAAAAAAAAAAAAACCTAAAACGCATCGTGCAGCCCAAACCGTAAGGCCTAGAGACTTGAAACTCGGCCAGATGGTAGGGCCTCAGTTTGGGGAGAACCTATCAGAGTATGACCCCGATTGGCCCATAGGTGGCGCTACAGCAACCAAAAGTACTAAATTGCCCATAACTCCTCGACCGTTTGACCTAGAATCAAGGTTTTCACACCACTGTGTTCCTTGGCTCAAGACGGACAAGATGTATATCTCGGATTGTCGATTTGAGCGAAGAAAAATTTGTTATGGCCAATTTTGTCCAAAACCTACTTTTGCGAACTAGTCCCTGGTTTTTTGCCTGATCGGAACCAGACCAGTCTAGGACAATTCTCTGGACTCTCTAGATCAATAATTATCAAAAAAAAGTTGAACTTTGCCCTTTGGTTCACTGTAACAGGGTCATTTAGAAAAGGGGGCGTGTCAAAATACACTCAAAAGCCTATAAATCATAAATAAAAACTCAGAACTTCACAAAAATTGATGAGCACATGTGTCCTAACATGGTGAAGAAGCATGCAAAGTTTCATGGAGATCGGACCATAGGTGGCGCTATAACGGGCAAAAAGGTCCCCTATTATTAGGTGTTCAAGCACGAAGTGCTGAAAACCTATTGTAATTGCTATTTGAAAAAAAAAAAAAACCTAAAACGCATCGTGCAGCCCAAACCGTAAGGCCTAGAGACTTGAAACTCGGCCAGATGGTAGGGCCTCAGTTTGGGGAGAACCTATCAGAGTATGACCCCGATTGGCCCATAGGTGGCGCTACAGCAACCAAAAGTACTAAATTGCCCATAACTCCTCGACCGTTTGACCTAGAATCAAGGTTTTCACACCACTGTGTTCCTTGGCTCAAGACGGACAAGATGTATATCTCGGATTGTCGATTTGAGCGAAGAAAAATTTGTTATGGCCAATTTTGTCCAAAACCTACTTTTGCGAACTAGTCCCTGGTTTTTTGCCTGATCGGAACCAGACCAGTCTAGGACAATTCTCTGGACTCTCTAGATCAATAATTATCAAAAAAAAGTTGAACTTTGCCCTTTGGTTCACTGTAACAGGGTCATTTAGAAAAGGGGGCGTGTCAAAATACACTCAAAAGCCTATAAATCATAAATAAAAACTCAGAACTTCACAAAAATTGATGAGCACATGTGTCCTAACATGGTGAAGAAGCATGCAGAGTTTCATGGAGATCGGACCATAGGTGGCGCTATAACGGGCAAAAAGGTCCCCTATTATTAGGTGTTCAAGCACGAAGTGCTGAAAACCTATTGTAATTGCTATTTGAAAAAAAAAAAAAACCTAAAACGCATCGTGCAGCCCAAACCGTAAGGCCTAGAGACTTGAAACTCGGCCAGATGGTAGGGCCTCAGTTTGGGGAGAACCTATCAGAGTATGACCCCGATTGGCCCATAGGTGGCGCTACAGCAACCAAAAGTACTAAATTGCCCATAACTCCTCGACCGTTTGACCTAGAATCAAGGTTTTCACACCACTGTGTTCCTTGGCTCAAGACGGACAAGATGTATATCTCGGATTGTCGATTTGAGCGAAGAAAAATTTGTTATGGCCAATTTTGTCCAAAACCTACTTTTGCGAACTAGTCCCTGGTTTTTTGCCTGATCGGAACCAGACCAGTCTAGGACAATTCTCTGGACTCTCTAGATCAATAATTATCAAAAAAAAGTTGAACTTTGCCCTTTGGTTCACTGTAACAGGGTCATTTAGAAAAGGGGGCGTGTCAAAATACACTCAAAAGCCTATAAATCATAAATAAAAACTCAGAACTTCACAAAAATTGATGAGCACATGTGTCCTAACATGGTGAAGAAGCATGCAGAGTTTCATGGAGATCGGACCATAGGTGGCGCTATAACGGGCAAAAAGGTCCCCTATTATTAGGTGTTCAAGCACGAAGTGCTGAAAACCTATTGTAATTGCTATTTGAAAAAAAAAAAAAACCTAAAACGCATCGTGCAGCCCAAACCGTAAGGCCTAGAGACTTGAAACTCGGCCAGATGGTAGGGCCTCAGTTTGGGGAGAACCTATCAGAGTATGACCCCGATTGGCCCATAGGTGGCGCTACAGCAACCAAAAGTACTAAATTGCCCATAACTCCTCGACCGTTTGACCTAGAATCAAGGTTTTCACACCACTGTGTTCCTTGGCTCAAGACGGACAAGATGTATATCTCGGATTGTCGATTTGAGCGAAGAAAAATTTGTTATGGCCAATTTTGTCCAAAACCTACTTTTGCGAACTAGTCCCTGGTTTTTTGCCTGATCGGAACCAGACCAGTCTAGGACAATTCTCTGGACTCTCTAGATCAATAATTATCAAAAAAAAGTTGAACTTTGCCCTTTGGTTCACTGTAACAGGGTCATTTAGAAAAGGGGGCGTGTCAAAATACACTCAAAAGCCTATAAATCATAAATAAAAACTCAGAACTTCACAAAAATTGATGAGCACATGTGTCCTAACATGGTGAAGAAGCATGCAGAGTTTCATGGAGATCGGACCATAGGTGGCGCTATAACGGGCAAAAAGGTCCCCTATTATTAGGTGTTCAAGCACGAAGTGCTGAAAACCTATTGTAATTGCTATTTGAAAAAAAAAAAAAACCTAAAACGCATCGTGCAGCCCAAACCGTAAGGCCTAGAGACTTGAAACTCGGCCAGATGGTAGGGCCTCAGTTTGGGGAGAACCTATCAGAGTATGACCCCGATTGGCCCATAGGTGGCGCTACAGCAACCAAAAGTACTAAATTGCCCATAACTCCTCGACCGTTTGACCTAGAATCAAGGTTTTCACACCACTGTGTTCCTTGGCTCAAGACGGACAAGATGTATATCTCGGATTGTCGATTTGAGCGAAGAAAAATTTGTTATGGCCAATTTTGTCCAAAACCTACTTTTGCGAACTAGTCCCTGGTTTTTTGCCTGATCGGAACCAGACCAGTCTAGGACAATTCTCTGGACTCTCTAGATCAATAATTATCAAAAAAAAGTTGAACTTTGCCCTTTGGTTCACTGTAACAGGGTCATTTAGAAAAGGGGGCGTGTCAAAATACACTCAAAAGCCTATAAATCATAAATAAAAACTCAGAACTTCACAAAAATTGATGAGCACATGTGTCCTAACATGGTGAAGAAGCATGCAGAGTTTCATGGAGATCGGACCATAGGTGGCGCTATAACGGGCAAAAAGGTCCCCTATTATTAGGTGTTCAAGCACGAAGTGCTGAAAACCTATTGTAATTGCTATTTGAAAAAAAAAAAAAACCTAAAACGCATCGTGCAGCCCAAACCGTAAGGCCTAGAGACTTGAAACTCGGCCAGATGGTAGGGCCTCAGTTTGGGGAGAACCTATCAGAGTATGACCCCGATTGGCCCATAGGTGGCGCTACAGCAACCAAAAGTACTAAATTGCCCATAACTCCTCGACCGTTTGACCTAGAATCAAGGTTTTCACACCACTGTGTTCCTTGGCTCAAGACGGACAAGATGTATATCTCGGATTGTCGATTTGAGCGAAGAAAAATTTGTTATGGCCAATTTTGTCCAAAACCTACTTTTGCGAACTAGTCCCTGGTTTTTTGCCTGATCGGAACCAGACCAGTCTAGGACAATTCTCTGGACTCTCTAGATCAATAATTATCAAAAAAAAGTTGAACTTTGCCCTTTGGTTCACTGTAACAGGGTCATTTAGAAAAGGGGGCGTGTCAAAATACACTCAAAAGCCTATAAATCATAAATAAAAACTCAGAACTTCACAAAAATTGATGAGCACATGTGTCCTAACATGGTGAAGAAGCATGCAGAGTTTCATGGAGATCGGACCATAGGTGGCGCTATAACGGGCAAAAAGGTCCCCTATTATTAGGTGTTCAAGCACGAAGTGCTGAAAACCTATTGTAATTGCTATTTGAAAAAAAAAAAAAACCTAAAACGCATCGTGCAGCCCAAACCGTAAGGCCTAGAGACTTGAAACTCGGCCAGATGGTAGGGCCTCAGTTTGGGGAGAACCTATCAGAGTATGACCCCGATTGGCCCATAGGTGGCGCTACAGCAACCAAAAGTACTAAATTGCCCATAACTCCTCGACCGTTTGACCTAGAATCAAGGTTTTCACACCACTGTGTTCCTTGGCTCAAGACGGACAAGATGTATATCTCGGATTGTCGATTTGAGCGAAGAAAAATTTGTTATGGCCAATTTTGTCCAAAACCTACTTTTGCGAACTAGTCCCTGGTTTTTTGCCTGATCGGAACCAGACCAGTCTAGGACAATTCTCTGGACTCTCTAGATCAATAATTATCAAAAAAAAGTTGAACTTTGCCCTTTGGTTCACTGTAACAGGGTCATTTAGAAAAGGGGGCGTGTCAAAATACACTCAAAAGCCTATAAATCATAAATAAAAACTCAGAACTTCACAAAAATTGATGAGCACATGTGTCCTAACATGGTGAAGAAGCATGCAGAGTTTCATGGAGATCGGACCATAGGTGGCGCTATAACGGGCAAAAAGGTCCCCTATTATTAGGTGTTCAAGCACGAAGTGCTGAAAACCTATTGTAATTGCTATTTGAAAAAAAAAAAAAACCTAAAACGCATCGTGCAGCCCAAACCGTAAGGCCTAGAGACTTGAAACTCGGCCAGATGGTAGGGCCTCAGTTTGGGGAGAACCTATCAGAGTATGACCCCGATTGGCCCATAGGTGGCGCTACAGCAACCAAAAGTACTAAATTGCCCATAACTCCTCGACCGTTTGACCTAGAATCAAGGTTTTCACACCACTGTGTTCCTTGGCTCAAGACGGACAAGATGTATATCTCGGATTGTCGATTTGAGCGAAGAAAAATTTGTTATGGCCAATTTTGTCCAAAACCTACTTTTGCGAACTAGTCCCTGGTTTTTTGCCTGATCGGAACCAGACCAGTCTAGGACAATTCTCTGGACTCTCTAGATCAATAATTATCAAAAAAAAGTTGAACTTTGCCCTTTGGTTCACTGTAACAGGGTCATTTAGAAAAGGGGGCGTGTCAAAATACACTCAAAAGCCTATAAATCATAAATAAAAACTCAGAACTTCACAAAAATTGATGAGCACATGTGTCCTAACATGGTGAAGAAGCATGCAAAGTTTCATGGAGATCGGACCATAGGTGGCGCTATAACGGGCAAAAAGGTCCCCTATTATTAGGTGTTCAAGCACGAAGTGCTGAAAACCTATTGTAATTGCTATTTGAAAAAAAAAAAAAACCTAAAACGCATCGTGCAGCCCAAACCGTAAGGCCTAGAGACTTGAAACTCGGCCAGATGGTAGGGCCTCAGTTTGGGGAGAACCTATCAGAGTATGACCCCGATTGGCCCATAGGTGGCGCTACAGCAACCAAAAGTACTAAATTGCCCATAACTCCTCGACCGTTTGACCTAGAATCAAGGTTTTCACACCACTGTGTTCCTTGGCTCAAGACGGACAAGATGTATATCTCGGATTGTCGATTTGAGCGAAGAAAAATTTGTTATGGCCAATTTTGTCCAAAACCTACTTTTGCGAACTAGTCCCTGGTTTTTTGCCTGATCGGAACCAGACCAGTCTAGGACAATTCTCTGGACTCTCTAGATCAATAATTATCAAAAAAAAGTTGAACTTTGCCCTTTGGTTCACTGTAACAGGGTCATTTAGAAAAGGGGGCGTGTCAAAATACACTCAAAAGCCTATAAATCATAAATAAAAACTCAGAACTTCACAAAAATTGATGAGCACATGTGTCCTAACATGGTGAAGAAGCATGCAAAGTTTCATGGAGATCGGACCATAGGTGGCGCTATAACGGGCAAAAAGGTCCCCTATTATTAGGTGTTCAAGCACGAAGTGCTGAAAACCTATTGTAATTGCTATTTGAAAAAAAAAAAAAACCTAAAACGCATCGTGCAGCCCAAACCGTAAGGCCTAGAGACTTGAAACTCGGCCAGATGGTAGGGCCTCAGTTTGGGGAGAACCTATCAGAGTATGACCCCGATTGGCCCATAGGTGGCGCTACAGCAACCAAAAGTACTAAATTGCCCATAACTCCTCGACCGTTTGACCTAGAATCAAGGTTTTCACACCACTGTGTTCCTTGGCTCAAGACGGACAAGATGTATATCTCGGATTGTCGATTTGAGCGAAGAAAAATTTGTTATGGCCAATTTTGTCCAAAACCTACTTTTGCGAACTAGTCCCTGGTTTTTTGCCTGATCGGAACCAGACCAGTCTAGGACAATTCTCTGGACTCTCTAGATCAATAATTATCAAAAAAAAGTTGAACTTTGCCCTTTGGTTCACTGTAACAGGGTCATTTAGAAAAGGGGGCGTGTCAAAATACACTCAAAAGCCTATAAATCATAAATAAAAACTCAGAACTTCACAAAAATTGATGAGCACATGTGTCCTAACATGGTGAAGAAGCATGCAGAGTTTCATGGAGATCGGACCATAGGTGGCGCTATAACGGGCAAAAAGGTCCCCTATTATTAGGTGTTCAAGCACGAAGTGCTGAAAACCTATTGTAATTGCTATTTGAAAAAAAAAAAAAACCTAAAACGCATCGTGCAGCCCAAACCGTAAGGCCTAGAGACTTGAAACTCGGCCAGATGGTAGGGCCTCAGTTTGGGGAGAACCTATCAGAGTATGACCCCGATTGGCCCATAGGTGGCGCTACAGCAACCAAAAGTACTAAATTGCCCATAACTCCTCGACCGTTTGACCTAGAATCAAGGTTTTCACACCACTGTGTTCCTTGGCTCAAGACGGACAAGATGTATATCTCGGATTGTCGATTTGAGCGAAGAAAAATTTGTTATGGCCAATTTTGTCCAAAACCTACTTTTGCGAACTAGTCCCTGGTTTTTTGCCTGATCGGAACCAGACCAGTCTAGGACAATTCTCTGGACTCTCTAGATCAATAATTATCAAAAAAAAGTTGAACTTTGCCCTTTGGTTCACTGTAACAGGGTCATTTAGAAAAGGGGGCGTGTCAAAATACACTCAAAAGCCTATAAATCATAAATAAAAACTCAGAACTTCACAAAAATTGATGAGCACATGTGTCCTAACATGGTGAAGAAGCATGCAGAGTTTCATGGAGATCGGACCATAGGTGGCGCTATAACGGGCAAAAAGGTCCCCTATTATTAGGTGTTCAAGCACGAAGTGCTGAAAACCTATTGTAATTGCTATTTGAAAAAAAAAAAAAACCTAAAACGCATCGTGCAGCCCAAACCGTAAGGCCTAGAGACTTGAAACTCGGCCAGATGGTAGGGCCTCAGTTTGGGGAGAACCTATCAGAGTATGACCCCGATTGGCCCATAGGTGGCGCTACAGCAACCAAAAGTACTAAATTGCCCATAACTCCTCGACCGTTTGACCTAGAATCAAGGTTTTCACACCACTGTGTTCCTTGGCTCAAGACGGACAAGATGTATATCTCGGATTGTCGATTTGAGCGAAGAAAAATTTGTTATGGCCAATTTTGTCCAAAACCTACTTTTGCGAACTAGTCCCTGGTTTTTTGCCTGATCGGAACCAGACCAGTCTAGGACAATTCTCTGGACTCTCTAGATCAATAATTATCAAAAAAAAGTTGAACTTTGCCCTTTGGTTCACTGTAACAGGGTCATTTAGAAAAGGGGGCGTGTCAAAATACACTCAAAAGCCTATAAATCATAAATAAAAACTCAGAACTTCACAAAAATTGATGAGCACATGTGTCCTAACATGGTGAAGAAGCATGCAGAGTTTCATGGAGATCGGACCATAGGTGGCGCTATAACGGGCAAAAAGGTCCCCTATTATTAGGTGTTCAAGCACGAAGTGCTGAAAACCTATTGTAATTGCTATTTGAAAAAAAAAAAAAACCTAAAACGCATCGTGCAGCCCAAACCGTAAGGCCTAGAGACTTGAAACTCGGCCAGATGGTAGGGCCTCAGTTTGGGGAGAACCTATCAGAGTATGACCCCGATTGGCCCATAGGTGGCGCTACAGCAACCAAAAGTACTAAATTGCCCATAACTCCTCGACCGTTTGACCTAGAATCAAGGTTTTCACACCACTGTGTTCCTTGGCTCAAGACGGACAAGATGTATATCTCGGATTGTCGATTTGAGCGAAGAAAAATTTGTTATGGCCAATTTTGTCCAAAACCTACTTTTGCGAACTAGTCCCTGGTTTTTTGCCTGATCGGAACCAGACCAGTCTAGGACAATTCTCTGGACTCTCTAGATCAATAATTATCAAAAAAAAGTTGAACTTTGCCCTTTGGTTCACTGTAACAGGGTCATTTAGAAAAGGGGGCGTGTCAAAATACACTCAAAAGCCTATAAATCATAAATAAAAACTCAGAACTTCACAAAAATTGATGAGCACATGTGTCCTAACATGGTGAAGAAGCATGCAAAGTTTCATGGAGATCGGACCATAGGTGGCGCTATAACGGGCAAAAAGGTCCCCTATTATTAGGTGTTCAAGCACGAAGTGCTGAAAACCTATTGTAATTGCTATTTGAAAAAAAAAAAAAACCTAAAACGCATCGTGCAGCCCAAACCGTAAGGCCTAGAGACTTGAAACTCGGCCAGATGGTAGGGCCTCAGTTTGGGGAGAACCTATCAGAGTATGACCCCGATTGGCCCATAGGTGGCGCTACAGCAACCAAAAGTACTAAATTGCCCATAACTCCTCGACCGTTTGACCTAGAATCAAGGTTTTCACACCACTGTGTTCCTTGGCTCAAGACGGACAAGATGTATATCTCGGATTGTCGATTTGAGCGAAGAAAAATTTGTTATGGCCAATTTTGTCCAAAACCTACTTTTGCGAACTAGTCCCTGGTTTTTTGCCTGATCGGAACCAGACCAGTCTAGGACAATTCTCTGGACTCTCTAGATCAATAATTATCAAAAAAAAGTTGAACTTTGCCCTTTGGTTCACTGTAACAGGGTCATTTAGAAAAGGGGGCGTGTCAAAATACACTCAAAAGCCTATAAATCATAAATAAAAACTCAGAACTTCACAAAAATTGATGAGCACATGTGTCCTAACATGGTGAAGAAGCATGCAGAGTTTCATGGAGATCGGACCATAGGTGGCGCTATAACGGGCAAAAAGGTCCCCTATTATTAGGTGTTCAAGCACGAAGTGCTGAAAACCTATTGTAATTGCTATTTGAAAAAAAAAAAAACCTAAAACGCATCGTGCAGCCCAAACCGTAAGGCCTAGAGACTTGAAACTCGGCCAGATGGTAGGGCCTCAGTTTGGGGAGAACCTATCAGAGTATGACCCCGATTGGCCCATAGGTGGCGCTACAGCAACCAAAAGTACTAAATTGCCCATAACTCCTCGACCGTTTGACCTAGAATCAAGGTTTTCACACCACTGTGTTCCTTGGCTCAAGACGGACAAGATGTATATCTCGGATTGTCGATTTGAGCGAAGAAAAATTTGTTATGGCCAATTTTGTCCAAAACCTACTTTTGCGAACTAGTCCCTGGTTTTTTGCCTGATCGGAACCAGACCAGTCTAGGACAATTCTCTGGACTCTCTAGATCAATAATTATCAAAAAAAAGTTGAACTTTGCCCTTTGGTTCACTGTAACAGGGTCATTTAGAAAAGGGGGCGTGTCAAAATACACTCAAAAGCCTATAAATCATAAATAAAAACTCAGAACTTCACAAAAATTGATGAGCACATGTGTCCTAACATGGTGAAGAAGCATGCAAAGTTTCATGGAGATCGGACCATAGGTGGCGCTATAACGGGCAAAAAGGTCCCCTATTATTAGGTGTTCAAGCACGAAGTGCTGAAAACCTATTGTAATTGCTATTTGAAAAAAAAAAAAAACCTAAAACGCATCGTGCAGCCCAAACCGTAAGGCCTAGAGACTTGAAACTCGGCCAGATGGTAGGGCCTCAGTTTGGGGAGAACCTATCAGAGTATGACCCCGATTGGCCCATAGGTGGCGCTACAGCAACCAAAAGTACTAAATTGCCCATAACTCCTCGACCGTTTGACCTAGAATCAAGGTTTTCACACCACTGTGTTCCTTGGCTCAAGACGGACAAGATGTATATCTCGGATTGTCGATTTGAGCGAAGAAAAATTTGTTATGGCCAATTTTGTCCAAAACCTACTTTTGCGAACTAGTCCCTGGTTTTTTGCCTGATCGGAACCAGACCAGTCTAGGACAATTCTCTGGACTCTCTAGATCAATAATTATCAAAAAAAAGTTGAACTTTGCCCTTTGGTTCACTGTAACAGGGTCATTTAGAAAAGGGGGCGTGTCAAAATACACTCAAAAGCCTATAAATCATAAATAAAAACTCAGAACTTCACAAAAATTGATGAGCACATGTGTCCTAACATGGTGAAGAAGCATGCAGAGTTTCATGGAGATCGGACCATAGGTGGCGCTATAACGGGCAAAAAGGTCCCCTATTATTAGGTGTTCAAGCACGAAGTGCTGAAAACCTATTGTAATTGCTATTTGAAAAAAAAAAAAAACCTAAAACGCATCGTGCAGCCCAAACCGTAAGGCCTAGAGACTTGAAACTCGGCCAGATGGTAGGGCCTCAGTTTGGGGAGAACCTATCAGAGTATGACCCCGATTGGCCCATAGGTGGCGCTACAGCAACCAAAAGTACTAAATTGCCCATAACTCCTCGACCGTTTGACCTAGAATCAAGGTTTTCACACCACTGTGTTCCTTGGCTCAAGACGGACAAGATGTATATCTCGGATTGTCGATTTGAGCGAAGAAAAATTTGTTATGGCCAATTTTGTCCAAAACCTACTTTTGCGAACTAGTCCCTGGTTTTTTGCCTGATCGGAACCAGACCAGTCTAGGACAATTCTCTGGACTCTCTAGATCAATAATTATCAAAAAAAAGTTGAACTTTGCCCTTTGGTTCACTGTAACAGGGTCATTTAGAAAAGGGGGCGTGTCAAAATACACTCAAAAGCCTATAAATCATAAATAAAAACTCAGAACTTCACAAAAATTGATGAGCACATGTGTCCTAACATGGTGAAGAAGCATGCAAAGTTTCATGGAGATCGGACCATAGGTGGCGCTATAACGGGCAAAAAGGTCCCCTATTATTAGGTGTTCAAGCACGAAGTGCTGAAAACCTATTGTAATTGCTATTTGAAAAAAAAAAAAAACCTAAAACGCATCGTGCAGCCCAAACCGTAAGGCCTAGAGACTTGAAACTCGGCCAGATGGTAGGGCCTCAGTTTGGGGAGAACCTATCAGAGTATGACCCCGATTGGCCCATAGGTGGCGCTACAGCAACCAAAAGTACTAAATTGCCCATAACTCCTCGACCGTTTGACCTAGAATCAAGGTTTTCACACCACTGTGTTCCTTGGCTCAAGACGGACAAGATGTATATCTCGGATTGTCGATTTGAGCGAAGAAAAATTTGTTATG
>NW_027508947.1:0-34171 GCF_051911475.1 Siphateles boraxobius
GAGACTTTTTAAGGCTTTTTGAAGAAGCTCAGGGACTCTTTTTTTTTTTTTCTTAAAAAAGCTTACAACACCTAGTATTCCCATGCGGCCTCCCATCCAAGTACTAACCAGGCCTTATTTAAAAGCTTAGACCATTAGTGAAGAAGACTAAGAAGAACTTTTGAAAAAACTCAAACTCTTTCATGCTTTCTGAAGAATCTCAGAGACTTTTTAAGGCTTTTTGAAGCTCAGGCACTCTTTTTTTTTTATTTTTTTTTTTTAAAAGCTTACAGCACCTGGTATTCCCAGGCGGTCTCCCATCCAAGTACTAACCAGGCCCGACCCTGCTTAGCTTCCGAGATCAGACGAGATCGGGCGTGCCCAAGGTGGTATGGCCGTAAGCGAAAACTGCTGCCAAAATTGGGCTATTTAAAAGGTTAGACCATTAGTGAAGAAAACTAAGAACAACTTTTGAAAAAACTCAAACTCTTTCATGCTTTCTGAAGAATCTCAGAGACTTTTTAAGGCTTTTTGAAGCTCAGGGACTCTTTTTTTTTTTTTTAAAAGCTTACAGCACCTGGTATTCCCAGGCGGTCTCCCATCCAAGTACTAACCAGGCCCGACCCTGCTTAGCTTCCGAGATCAGACGAGATCGGGCGTGCCCAAGGTGGTATGGCCGTAAGCTAAAACTGCTGCCAAAATTGGGCTATTTAAAAGGTTAGACCATTAGTGAAGAAAACTAAGAACAACTTTTGAAAAAACTCAAGCTCTTTCTTGCTTTCTGAAGAATCTCAGAGACTTTTTAAGGCTTTTTGAAGAAGCTCAGGGACTCTTTTTTTTTTTCTTAAAAAAGCTTACAACACCTAGTATTCCCATGCGCCCTCCCATCCAAGTACTAACCAGGCCTTATTTAAAAGCTTAGACCATTAGTGAAGAAGACTAAGAAGAACTTTTGAAAAAACTCAAACTCTTTCATGCTTTCTGAAGAATCTCAGAGACTTTTTAAGGCTTTTTGAAGCTCAGGCACTCTTTTTTTTTTTTTTTTTTTTTTTAAAAGCTTACAGCACCTGGTATTCCCAGGCGGTCTCCCATCCAAGTACTAACCAGGCCCGACCCTGCTTAGCTTCCGAGATCAGACGAGATCGGGCGTGCCCAAGGTGGTATGGCCGTAAGCTAAAACTGCTGCCAAAATTGGGCTATTTAAAAGGTTAGACCATTAGTGAAGAAAACTAAGAACAACTTTTGAAAAAACTCAAGCTCTTTCATGCTTTCTGAAGAATCTCAGAGACTTTTTAAGGCTTTTTGAAGAAGCTCAGGGACTCTTTTTTTTTTTTCTTAAAAAAGCTTACAACACCTAGTATTCCCATGCGGCCTCCCATCCAAGTACTAACCAGGCCTTATTTAAAAGCTTAGACCATTAGTGAAGAAGACTAAGAAGAACTTTTGAAAAAACTCAAACTCTTTCATGCTTTCTGAAGAATCTCAGAGACTTTTTAAGGCTTTTTGAAGCTCAGGCACTCTTTTTTTTTTATTTTTTTTTTTTAAAAGCTTACAGCACCTGGTATTCCCAGGCGGTCTCCCATCCAAGTACTAACCAGGCCCGACCCTGCTTAGCTTCCGAGATCAGACGAGATCGGGCGTGCCCAAGGTGGTATGGCCGTAAGCTAAAACTGCTGCCAAAATTGGGCTATTTAAAAGGTTAGACCATTAGTGAAGAAAACTAAGAACAACTTTTGAAAAAACTCAAGCTCTTTCATGCTTTCTGAAGAATCTCAGAGACTTTTTAAGGCTTTTTGAAGAAGCTCAGGGACTCTTTTTTTTTTTTCTTAAAAAAGCTTACAACACCTAGTATTCCCATGCGGCCTCCCATCCAAGTACTAACCAGGCCTTATTTAAAAGCTTAGACCATTAGTGAAGAAGACTAAGAAGAACTTTTGAAAAAACTCAAACTCTTTCATGCTTTCTGAAGAATCTCAGAGACTTTTTAAGGCTTTTGAAGCTCAGGGACTCTTTTTTTTTTTTTTAAAAGCTTACAGCACCTGGTATTCCCAGGCGGTCTCCCATCCAAGTACTAACCAGGCCCGACCCTGCTTAGCTTCCGAGATCAGACGAGATCGGGCGTGCCCAAGGTGGTATGGCCGTAAGCGAATACTGCTGCCAAAATTGGGCTATTTAAAAGGTTAGACCATTAGTGAAGAAAACTAAGAACAACTTTTGAAAAAACTCAAACTCTTTCATGCTTTCTGAAGAATCTCAGAGACTTTTTAAGGCTTTTTGAAGCTCAGGCACTCTTTTTTTTTTTTTTAAAAGCTTACAGCACCTGGTATTCCCAGGCGGTCTCCCATCCAAGTACTAACCAGGCCCGACCCTGCTTAGCTTCCGAGATCAGACGAGATCGGGCGTGCCCAAGGTGGTATGGCCGTAAGCGAAAACTGCTGCCAAAATTGGGCTATTTAAAAGGTTAGACCATTAGTGAAGAAAACTAAGAACAACTTTTGAAAAAACTCAAACTCTTTCATGCTTTCTGAAGAATCTCAGAGACTTTTTAAGGGTTTTTGAAGAAGCTCAGGGACTCTTTTTTTTTTTTCTTAAAAAAGCTTACAACACCTAGTATTCCCATGCGGCCTCCCATCCAAGTACTAACCAGGCCTTATTTAAAAGCTTAGACCATTAGTGAAGAAGACTAAGAAGAACTTTTGAAAAAACTCAAACTCTTTCATGCTTTCTGAAGAATCTCAGAGACTTTTTAAGGCTTTTTGAAGCTCAGGGACTCTTTTTTTTTTTTTTAAAAGCTTACAGCACCTGGTATTCCCAGGCGGTCTCCCATCCAAGTACTAACCAGGCCCGACCCTGCTTAGCTTCCGAGATCAGACGAGATCGGGCGTGCCCAAGGTGGTATGGCCGTAAGCGAATACTGCTGCCAAAATTGGGCTATTTAAAAGGTTAGACCATTAGTGAAGAAAACTAAGAACAACTTTTGAAAAAACTCAAACTCTTTCATGCTTTCTGAAGAATCTCAGAGACTTTTTAAGGCTTTTTGAAGCTCAGGCACTCTTTTTTTTTTTTTTAAAAGCTTACAGCACCTGGTATTCCCAGGCGGTCTCCCATCCAAGTACTAACCAGGCCCGACCCTGCTTAGCTTCCGAGATCAGACGAGATCGGGCGTGCCCAAGGTGGTATGGCCGTAAGCGAAAACTGCTGCCAAAATTGGGCTATTTAAAAGGTTAGACCATTAGTGAAGAAAACTAAGAACAACTTTTGAAAAAACTCAAACTCTTTCATGCTTTCTGAAGAATCTCAGAGACTTTTTAAGGGTTTTTGAAGAAGCTCAGGGACTCTTTTTTTTTTTTCTTAAAAAAGCTTACAACACCTAGTATTCCCATGCGGCCTCCCATCCAAGTACTAACCAGGCCTTATTTAAAAGCTTAGACCATTAGTGAAGAAGACTAAGAAGAACTTTTGAAAAAACTCAAACTCTTTCATGCTTTCTGAAGAATCTCAGAGACTTTTTAAGGCTTTTTGAAGCTCAGGCACTCTTTTTTTTTTTTTTTTTTTTTTAAAAGCTTACAGCACCTGGTATTCCCAGGCGGTCTCCCATCCAAGTACTAACCAGGCCCGACCCTGCTTAGCTTCCGAGATCAGACGAGATCGGGCGTGCCCAAGGTGGTATGGCCGTAAGCTAAAACTGCTGCCAAAATTGGGCTATTTAAAAGGTTAGACCATTAGTGAAGAAAACTAAGAACAACTTTTGAAAAAACTCAAGCTCTTTCATGCTTTCTGAAGAATCTCAGAGACTTTTTAAGGCTTTTTGAAGAAGCTCAGGGACTCTTTTTTTTTTTTCTTAAAAAAGCTTACAACACCTAGTATTCCCATGCGGCCTCCCATCCAAGTACTAACCAGGCCTTATTTAAAAGCTTAGACCATTAGTGAAGAAGACTAAGAAGAACTTTTGAAAAAACTCAAACTCTTTCATGCTTTCTGAAGAATCTCAGAGACTTTTTAAGGCTTTTTGAAGCTCAGGGACTCTTTTTTTTTTTTTTAAAAGCTTACAGCACCTGGTATTCCCAGGCGGTCTCCCATCCAAGTACTAACCAGGCCCGACCCTGCTTAGCTTCCGAGATCAGACGAGATCGGGCGTGCCCAAGGTGGTATGGCCGTAAGCGAATACTGCTGCCAAAATTGGGCTATTTAAAAGGTTAGACCATTAGTGAAGAAAACTAAGAACAACTTTTGAAAAAACTCAAACTCTTTCATGCTTTCTGAAGAATCTCAGAGACTTTTTAAGGCTTTTTGAAGCTCAGGCACTCTTTTTTTTTTTTTTAAAAGCTTACAGCACCTGGTATTCCCAGGCGGTCTCCCATCCAAGTACTAACCAGGCCCGACCCTGCTTAGCTTCCGAGATCAGACGAGATCGGGCGTGCCCAAGGTGGTATGGCCGTAAGCGAAAACTGCTGCCAAAATTGGGCTATTTAAAAGGTTAGACCATTAGTGAAGAAAACTAAGAACAACTTTTGAAAAAACTCAAACTCTTTCATGCTTTCTGAAGAATCTCAGAGACTTTTTAAGGGTTTTTGAAGAAGCTCAGGGACTCTTTTTTTTTTTTCTTAAAAAAGCTTACAACACCTAGTATTCCCATGCGGCCTCCCATCCAAGTACTAACCAGGCCTTATTTAAAAGCTTAGACCATTAGTGAAGAAGACTAAGAAGAACTTTTGAAAAAACTCAAACTCTTTCATGCTTTCTGAAGAATCTCAGAGACTTTTTAAGGCTTTTTGAAGCTCAGGCACTCTTTTTTTTTTTTTTTTTTTTTTTAAAAGCTTACAGCACCTGGTATTCCCAGGCGGTCTCCCATCCAAGTACTAACCAGGCCCGACCCTGCTTAGCTTCCGAGATCAGACGAGATCGGGCGTGCCCAAGGTGGTATGGCCGTAAGCTAAAACTGCTGCCAAAATTGGGCTATTTAAAAGGTTAGACCATTAGTGAAGAAAACTAAGAACAACTTTTGAAAAAACTCAAGCTCTTTCATGCTTTCTGAAGAATCTCAGAGACTTTTTAAGGCTTTTTGAAGAAGCTCAGGGACTCTTTTTTTTTTTTCTTAAAAAAGCTTACAACACCTAGTATTCCCATGCGGCCTCCCATCCAAGTACTAACCAGGCCTTATTTAAAAGCTTAGACCATTAGTGAAGAAGACTAAGAAGAACTTTTGAAAAAACTCAAACTCTTTCATGCTTTCTGAAGAATCTCAGAGACTTTTTAAGGCTTTTTGAAGCTCAGGCACTCTTTTTTTTTTATTTTTTTTTTTTAAAAGCTTACAGCACCTGGTATTCCCAGGCGGTCTCCCATCCAAGTACTAACCAGGCCCGACCCTGCTTAGCTTCCGAGATCAGACGAGATCGGGCGTGCCCAAGGTGGTATGGCCGTAAGCGAAAACTGCTGCCAAAATTGGGCTATTTAAAAGGTTAGACCATTAGTGAAGAAAACTAAGAACAACTTTTGAAAAAACTCAAACTCTTTCATGCTTTCTGAAGAATCTCAGAGACTTTTTAAGGCTTTTTGAAGCTCAGGGACTCTTTTTTTTTTTTTTAAAAGCTTACAGCACCTGGTATTCCCAGGCGGTCTCCCATCCAAGTACTAACCAGGCCCGACCCTGCTTAGCTTCCGAGATCAGACGAGATCGGGCGTGCCCAAGGTGGTATGGCCGTAAGCTAAAACTGCTGCCAAAATTGGGCTATTTAAAAGGTTAGACCATTAGTGAAGAAAACTAAGAACAACTTTTGAAAAAACTCAAGCTCTTTCATGCTTTCTGAAGAATCTCAGAGACTTTTTAAGGCTTTTTGAAGAAGCTCAGGGACTCTTTTTTTTTTTTCTTAAAAAAGCTTACAACACCTAGTATTCCCATGCGGCCTCCCATCCAAGTACTAACCAGGCCTTATTTAAAAGCTTAGACCATTAGTGAAGAAGACTAAGAAGAACTTTTGAAAAAACTCAAACTCTTTCATGCTTTCTGAAGAATCTCAGAGACTTTTTAAGGCTTTTTGAAGCTCAGGCACTCTTTTTTTTTTATTTTTTTTTTTTAAAAGCTTACAGCACCTGGTATTCCCAGGCGGTCTCCCATCCAAGTACTAACCAGGCCCGACCCTGCTTAGCTTCCGAGATCAGACGAGATCGGGCGTGCCCAAGGTGGTATGGCCGTAAGCGAAAACTGCTGCCAAAATTGGGCTATTTAAAAGGTTAGACCATTAGTGAAGAAAACTAAGAACAACTTTTGAAAAAACTCAAACTCTTTCATGCTTTCTGAAGAATCTCAGAGACTTTTTAAGGCTTTTTGAAGCTCAGGGACTCTTTTTTTTTTTTTAAAAGCTTACAGCACCTGGTATTCCCAGGCGGTCTCCCATCCAAGTACTAACCAGGCCCGACCCTGCTTAGCTTCCGAGATCAGACGAGATCGGGCGTGCCCAAGGTGGTATGGCCGTAAGCTAAAACTGCTGCCAAAATTGGGCTATTTAAAAGGTTAGACCATTAGTGAAGAAAACTAAGAACAACTTTTGAAAAAACTCAAGCTCTTTCTTGCTTTCTGAAGAATCTCAGAGACTTTTTAAGGCTTTTTGAAGAAGCTCAGGGACTCTTTTTTTTTTTTCTTAAAAAAGCTTACAACACCTAGTATTCCCATGCGCCCTCCCATCCAAGTACTAACCAGGCCTTATTTAAAAGCTTAGACCATTAGTGAAGAAGACTAAGAAGAACTTTTGAAAAAACTCAAACTCTTTCATGCTTTCTGAAGAATCTCAGAGACTTTTTAAGGCTTTTTGAAGCTCAGGCACTCTTTTTTTTTTTTTTTTTTTTTTTAAAAGCTTACAGCACCTGGTATTCCCAGGCGGTCTCCCATCCAAGTACTAACCAGGCCCGACCCTGCTTAGCTTCCGAGATCAGACGAGATCGGGCGTGCCCAAGGTGGTATGGCCGTAAGCTAAAACTGCTGCCAAAATTGGGCTATTTAAAAGGTTAGACCATTAGTGAAGAAAACTAAGAACAACTTTTGAAAAAACTCAAGCTCTTTCATGCTTTCTGAAGAATCTCAGAGACTTTTTAAGGCTTTTTGAAGAAGCTCAGGGACTCTTTTTTTTTTTTCTTAAAAAAGCTTACAACACCTAGTATTCCCATGCGGCCTCCCATCCAAGTACTAACCAGGCCTTATTTAAAAGCTTAGACCATTAGTGAAGAAGACTAAGAAGAACTTTTGAAAAAACTCAAACTCTTTCATGCTTTCTGAAGAATCTCAGAGACTTTTTAAGGCTTTTTGAAGCTCAGGCACTCTTTTTTTTTTATTTTTTTTTTTTAAAAGCTTACAGCACCTGGTATTCCCAGGCGGTCTCCCATCCAAGTACTAACCAGGCCCGACCCTGCTTAGCTTCCGAGATCAGACGAGATCGGGCGTGCCCAAGGTGGTATGGCCGTAAGCTAAAACTGCTGCCAAAATTGGGCTATTTAAAAGGTTAGACCATTAGTGAAGAAAACTAAGAACAACTTTTGAAAAAACTCAAGCTCTTTCATGCTTTCTGAAGAATCTCAGAGACTTTTTAAGGCTTTTTGAAGAAGCTCAGGGACTCTTTTTTTTTTTTCTTAAAAAAGCTTACAACACCTAGTATTCCCATGCGGCCTCCCATCCAAGTACTAACCAGGCCTTATTTAAAAGCTTAGACCATTAGTGAAGAAGACTAAGAAGAACTTTTGAAAAAACTCAAACTCTTTCATGCTTTCTGAAGAATCTCAGAGACTTTTTAAGGCTTTTTGAAGCTCAGGGACTCTTTTTTTTTTTTTTAAAAGCTTACAGCACCTGGTATTCCCAGGCGGTCTCCCATCCAAGTACTAACCAGGCCCGACCCTGCTTAGCTTCCGAGATCAGACGAGATCGGGCGTGCCCAAGGTGGTATGGCCGTAAGCGAATACTGCTGCCAAAATTGGGCTATTTAAAAGGTTAGACCATTAGTGAAGAAAACTAAGAACAACTTTTGAAAAAACTCAAACTCTTTCATGCTTTCTGAAGAATCTCAGAGACTTTTTAAGGCTTTTTGAAGCTCAGGCACTCTTTTTTTTTTTTTTAAAAGCTTACAGCACCTGGTATTCCCAGGCGGTCTCCCATCCAAGTACTAACCAGGCCCGACCCTGCTTAGCTTCCGAGATCAGACGAGATCGGGCGTGCCCAAGGTGGTATGGCCGTAAGCGAAAACTGCTGCCAAAATTGGGCTATTTAAAAGGTTAGACCATTAGTGAAGAAAACTAAGAACAACTTTTGAAAAAACTCAAACTCTTTCATGCTTTCTGAAGAATCTCAGAGACTTTTTAAGGGTTTTTGAAGAAGCTCAGGGACTCTTTTTTTTTTTTCTTAAAAAAGCTTACAACACCTAGTATTCCCATGCGGCCTCCCATCCAAGTACTAACCAGGCCTTATTTAAAAGCTTAGACCATTAGTGAAGAAGACTAAGAAGAACTTTTGAAAAAACTCAAACTCTTTCATGCTTTCTGAAGAATCTCAGAGACTTTTTAAGGCTTTTTGAAGCTCAGGGACTCTTTTTTTTTTTTTTAAAAGCTTACAGCACCTGGTATTCCCAGGCGGTCTCCCATCCAAGTACTAACCAGGCCCGACCCTGCTTAGCTTCCGAGATCAGACGAGATCGGGCGTGCCCAAGGTGGTATGGCCGTAAGCGAATACTGCTGCCAAAATTGGGCTATTTAAAAGGTTAGACCATTAGTGAAGAAAACTAAGAACAACTTTTGAAAAAACTCAAACTCTTTCATGCTTTCTGAAGAATCTCAGAGACTTTTTAAGGCTTTTTGAAGCTCAGGCACTCTTTTTTTTTTTTTTAAAAGCTTACAGCACCTGGTATTCCCAGGCGGTCTCCCATCCAAGTACTAACCAGGCCCGACCCTGCTTAGCTTCCGAGATCAGACGAGATCGGGCGTGCCCAAGGTGGTATGGCCGTAAGCGAAAACTGCTGCCAAAATTGGGCTATTTAAAAGGTTAGACCATTAGTGAAGAAAACTAAGAACAACTTTTGAAAAAACTCAAACTCTTTCATGCTTTCTGAAGAATCTCAGAGACTTTTTAAGGGTTTTTGAAGAAGCTCAGGGACTCTTTTTTTTTTTTCTTAAAAAAGCTTACAACACCTAGTATTCCCATGCGGCCTCCCATCCAAGTACTAACCAGGCCTTATTTAAAAGCTTAGACCATTAGTGAAGAAGACTAAGAAGAACTTTTGAAAAAACTCAAACTCTTTCATGCTTTCTGAAGAATCTCAGAGACTTTTTAAGGCTTTTTGAAGCTCAGGCACTCTTTTTTTTTTTTTTTTTTTTTTAAAAGCTTACAGCACCTGGTATTCCCAGGCGGTCTCCCATCCAAGTACTAACCAGGCCCGACCCTGCTTAGCTTCCGAGATCAGACGAGATCGGGCGTGCCCAAGGTGGTATGGCCGTAAGCTAAAACTGCTGCCAAAATTGGGCTATTTAAAAGGTTAGACCATTAGTGAAGAAAACTAAGAACAACTTTTGAAAAAACTCAAGCTCTTTCATGCTTTCTGAAGAATCTCAGAGACTTTTTAAGGCTTTTTGAAGAAGCTCAGGGACTCTTTTTTTTTTTTCTTAAAAAAGCTTACAACACCTAGTATTCCCATGCGGCCTCCCATCCAAGTACTAACCAGGCCTTATTTAAAAGCTTAGACCATTAGTGAAGAAGACTAAGAAGAACTTTTGAAAAAACTCAAACTCTTTCATGCTTTCTGAAGAATCTCAGAGACTTTTTAAGGCTTTTTGAAGCTCAGGGACTCTTTTTTTTTTTTTTAAAAGCTTACAGCACCTGGTATTCCCAGGCGGTCTCCCATCCAAGTACTAACCAGGCCCGACCCTGCTTAGCTTCCGAGATCAGACGAGATCGGGCGTGCCCAAGGTGGTATGGCCGTAAGCTAAAACTGCTGCCAAAATTGGGCTATTTAAAAGGTTAGACCATTAGTGAAGAAAACTAAGAACAACTTTTGAAAAAACTCAAGCTCTTTCATGCTTTCTGAAGAATCTCAGAGACTTTTTAAGGCTTTTTGAAGAAGCTCAGGGACTCTTTTTTTTTTTTCTTAAAAAAGCTTACAACACCTAGTATTCCCATGCGGCCTCCCATCCAAGTACTAACCAGGCCTTATTTAAAAGCTTAGACCATTAGTGAAGAAGACTAAGAAGAACTTTTGAAAAAACTCAAACTCTTTCATGCTTTCTGAAGAATCTCAGAGACTTTTTAAGGCTTTTTGAAGCTCAGGCACTCTTTTTTTTTTATTTTTTTTTTTTAAAAGCTTACAGCACCTGGTATTCCCAGGCGGTCTCCCATCCAAGTACTAACCAGGCCCGACCCTGCTTAGCTTCCGAGATCAGACGAGATCGGGCGTGCCCAAGGTGGTATGGCCGTAAGCGAAAACTGCTGCCAAAATTGGGCTATTTAAAAGGTTAGACCATTAGTGAAGAAAACTAAGAACAACTTTTGAAAAAACTCAAACTCTTTCATGCTTTCTGAAGAATCTCAGAGACTTTTTAAGGCTTTTTGAAGCTCAGGGACTCTTTTTTTTTTTTTTAAAAGCTTACAGCACCTGGTATTCCCAGGCGGTCTCCCATCCAAGTACTAACCAGGCCCGACCCTGCTTAGCTTCCGAGATCAGACGAGATCGGGCGTGCCCAAGGTGGTATGGCCGTAAGCTAAAACTGCTGCCAAAATTGGGCTATTTAAAAGGTTAGACCATTAGTGAAGAAAACTAAGAACAACTTTTGAAAAAACTCAAGCTCTTTCTTGCTTTCTGAAGAATCTCAGAGACTTTTTAAGGCTTTTTGAAGAAGCTCAGGGACTCTTTTTTTTTTTTCTTAAAAAAGCTTACAACACCTAGTATTCCCATGCGCCCTCCCATCCAAGTACTAACCAGGCCTTATTTAAAAGCTTAGACCATTAGTGAAGAAGACTAAGAAGAACTTTTGAAAAAACTCAAACTCTTTCATGCTTTCTGAAGAATCTCAGAGACTTTTTAAGGCTTTTTGAAGCTCAGGCACTCTTTTTTTTTTTTTTTTTTTTTTTTAAAAGCTTACAGCACCTGGTATTCCCAGGCGGTCTCCCATCCAAGTACTAACCAGGCCCGACCCTGCTTAGCTTCCGAGATCAGACGAGATCGGGCGTGCCCAAGGTGGTATGGCCGTAAGCTAAAACTGCTGCCAAAATTGGGCTATTTAAAAGGTTAGACCATTAGTGAAGAAAACTAAGAACAACTTTTGAAAAAACTCAAGCTCTTTCATGCTTTCTGAAGAATCTCAGAGACTTTTTAAGGCTTTTTGAAGAAGCTCAGGGACTCTTTTTTTTTTTTCTTAAAAAAGCTTACAACACCTAGTATTCCCATGCGGCCTCCCATCCAAGTACTAACCAGGCCTTATTTAAAAGCTTAGACCATTAGTGAAGAAGACTAAGAAGAACTTTTGAAAAAACTCAAACTCTTTCATGCTTTCTGAAGAATCTCAGAGACTTTTTAAGGCTTTTTGAAGCTCAGGCACTCTTTTTTTTTTATTTTTTTTTTTTAAAAGCTTACAGCACCTGGTATTCCCAGGCGGTCTCCCATCCAAGTACTAACCAGGCCCGACCCTGCTTAGCTTCCGAGATCAGACGAGATCGGGCGTGCCCAAGGTGGTATGGCCGTAAGCTAAAACTGCTGCCAAAATTGGGCTATTTAAAAGGTTAGACCATTAGTGAAGAAAACTAAGAACAACTTTTGAAAAAACTCAAGCTCTTTCATGCTTTCTGAAGAATCTCAGAGACTTTTTAAGGCTTTTTGAAGAAGCTCAGGGACTCTTTTTTTTTTTTCTTAAAAAAGCTTACAACACCTAGTATTCCCATGCGGCCTCCCATCCAAGTACTAACCAGGCCTTATTTAAAAGCTTAGACCATTAGTGAAGAAGACTAAGAAGAACTTTTGAAAAAACTCAAACTCTTTCATGCTTTCTGAAGAATCTCAGAGACTTTTTAAGGCTTTTTGAAGCTCAGGGACTCTTTTTTTTTTTTTTAAAAGCTTACAGCACCTGGTATTCCCAGGCGGTCTCCCATCCAAGTACTAACCAGGCCCGACCCTGCTTAGCTTCCGAGATCAGACGAGATCGGGCGTGCCCAAGGTGGTATGGCCGTAAGCTAAAACTGCTGCCAAAATTGGGCTATTTAAAAGGTTAGACCATTAGTGAAGAAAACTAAGAACAACTTTTGAAAAAACTCAAGCTCTTTCATGCTTTCTGAAGAATCTCAGAGACTTTTTAAGGCTTTTTGAAGAAGCTCAGGGACTCTTTTTTTTTTTTCTTAAAAAAGCTTACAACACCTAGTATTCCCATGCGGCCTCCCATCCAAGTACTAACCAGGCCTTATTTAAAAGCTTAGACCATTAGTGAAGAAGACTAAGAAGAACTTTTGAAAAAACTCAAACTCTTTCATGCTTTCTGAAGAATCTCAGAGACTTTTTAAGGCTTTTTGAAGCTCAGGCACTCTTTTTTTTTTATTTTTTTTTTTTAAAAGCTTACAGCACCTGGTATTCCCAGGCGGTCTCCCATCCAAGTACTAACCAGGCCCGACCCTGCTTAGCTTCCGAGATCAGACGAGATCGGGCGTGCCCAAGGTGGTATGGCCGTAAGCGAAAACTGCTGCCAAAATTGGGCTATTTAAAAGGTTAGACCATTAGTGAAGAAAACTAAGAACAACTTTTGAAAAAACTCAAACTCTTTCATGCTTTCTGAAGAATCTCAGAGACTTTTTAAGGCTTTTTGAAGCTCAGGGACTCTTTTTTTTTTTTTTAAAAGCTTACAGCACCTGGTATTCCCAGGCGGTCTCCCATCCAAGTACTAACCAGGCCCGACCCTGCTTAGCTTCCGAGATCAGACGAGATCGGGCGTGCCCAAGGTGGTATGGCCGTAAGCTAAAACTGCTGCCAAAATTGGGCTATTTAAAAGGTTAGACCATTAGTGAAGAAAACTAAGAACAACTTTTGAAAAAACTCAAGCTCTTTCTTGCTTTCTGAAGAATCTCAGAGACTTTTTAAGGCTTTTTGAAGAAGCTCAGGGACTCTTTTTTTTTTTTCTTAAAAAAGCTTACAACACCTAGTATTCCCATGCGCCCTCCCATCCAAGTACTAACCAGGCCTTATTTAAAAGCTTAGACCATTAGTGAAGAAGACTAAGAAGAACTTTTGAAAAAACTCAAACTCTTTCATGCTTTCTGAAGAATCTCAGAGACTTTTTAAGGCTTTTTGAAGCTCAGGCACTCTTTTTTTTTTTTTTTTTTTTTTTTAAAAGCTTACAGCACCTGGTATTCCCAGGCGGTCTCCCATCCAAGTACTAACCAGGCCCGACCCTGCTTAGCTTCCGAGATCAGACGAGATCGGGCGTGCCCAAGGTGGTATGGCCGTAAGCTAAAACTGCTGCCAAAATTGGGCTATTTAAAAGGTTAGACCATTAGTGAAGAAAACTAAGAACAACTTTTGAAAAAACTCAAGCTCTTTCATGCTTTCTGAAGAATCTCAGAGACTTTTTAAGGCTTTTTGAAGAAGCTCAGGGACTCTTTTTTTTTTTTCTTAAAAAAGCTTACAACACCTAGTATTCCCATGCGGCCTCCCATCCAAGTACTAACCAGGCCTTATTTAAAAGCTTAGACCATTAGTGAAGAAGACTAAGAAGAACTTTTGAAAAAACTCAAACTCTTTCATGCTTTCTGAAGAATCTCAGAGACTTTTTAAGGCTTTTTGAAGCTCAGGCACTCTTTTTTTTTTATTTTTTTTTTTTAAAAGCTTACAGCACCTGGTATTCCCAGGCGGTCTCCCATCCAAGTACTAACCAGGCCCGACCCTGCTTAGCTTCCGAGATCAGACGAGATCGGGCGTGCCCAAGGTGGTATGGCCGTAAGCTAAAACTGCTGCCAAAATTGGGCTATTTAAAAGGTTAGACCATTAGTGAAGAAAACTAAGAACAACTTTTGAAAAAACTCAAGCTCTTTCATGCTTTCTGAAGAATCTCAGAGACTTTTTAAGGCTTTTTGAAGAAGCTCAGGGACTCTTTTTTTTTTTTCTTAAAAAAGCTTACAACACCTAGTATTCCCATGCGGCCTCCCATCCAAGTACTAACCAGGCCTTATTTAAAAGCTTAGACCATTAGTGAAGAAGACTAAGAAGAACTTTTGAAAAAACTCAAACTCTTTCATGCTTTCTGAAGAATCTCAGAGACTTTTTAAGGCTTTTTGAAGCTCAGGGACTCTTTTTTTTTTTTTTAAAAGCTTACAGCACCTGGTATTCCCAGGCGGTCTCCCATCCAAGTACTAACCAGGCCCGACCCTGCTTAGCTTCCGAGATCAGACGAGATCGGGCGTGCCCAAGGTGGTATGGCCGTAAGCGAATACTGCTGCCAAAATTGGGCTATTTAAAAGGTTAGACCATTAGTGAAGAAAACTAAGAACAACTTTTGAAAAAACTCAAACTCTTTCATGCTTTCTGAAGAATCTCAGAGACTTTTTAAGGCTTTTTGAAGCTCAGGCACTCTTTTTTTTTTTTTTAAAAGCTTACAGCACCTGGTATTCCCAGGCGGTCTCCCATCCAAGTACTAACCAGGCCCGACCCTGCTTAGCTTCCGAGATCAGACGAGATCGGGCGTGCCCAAGGTGGTATGGCCGTAAGCGAAAACTGCTGCCAAAATTGGGCTATTTAAAAGGTTAGACCATTAGTGAAGAAAACTAAGAACAACTTTTGAAAAAACTCAAACTCTTTCATGCTTTCTGAAGAATCTCAGAGACTTTTTAAGGGTTTTTGAAGAAGCTCAGGGACTCTTTTTTTTTTTTCTTAAAAAAGCTTACAACACCTAGTATTCCCATGCGGCCTCCCATCCAAGTACTAACCAGGCCTTATTTAAAAGCTTAGACCATTAGTGAAGAAGACTAAGAAGAACTTTTGAAAAAACTCAAACTCTTTCATGCTTTCTGAAGAATCTCAGAGACTTTTTAAGGCTTTTTGAAGCTCAGGGACTCTTTTTTTTTTTTTTAAAAGCTTACAGCACCTGGTATTCCCAGGCGGTCTCCCATCCAAGTACTAACCAGGCCCGACCCTGCTTAGCTTCCGAGATCAGACGAGATCGGGCGTGCCCAAGGTGGTATGGCCGTAAGCGAATACTGCTGCCAAAATTGGGCTATTTAAAAGGTTAGACCATTAGTGAAGAAAACTAAGAACAACTTTTGAAAAAACTCAAACTCTTTCATGCTTTCTGAAGAATCTCAGAGACTTTTTAAGGCTTTTTGAAGCTCAGGCACTCTTTTTTTTTTTTTTAAAAGCTTACAGCACCTGGTATTCCCAGGCGGTCTCCCATCCAAGTACTAACCAGGCCCGACCCTGCTTAGCTTCCGAGATCAGACGAGATCGGGCGTACCCAAGGTGGTATGGCCGTAAGCGAAAACTGCTGCCAAAATTGGGCTATTTAAAAGGTTAGACCATTAGTGAAGAAAACTAAGAACAACTTTTGAAAAAACTCAAACTCTTTCATGCTTTCTGAAGAATCTCAGAGACTTTTTAAGGGTTTTTGAAGAAGCTCAGGGACTCTTTTTTTTTTTTCTTAAAAAAGCTTACAACACCTAGTATTCCCATGCGGCCTCCCATCCAAGTACTAACCAGGCCTTATTTAAAAGCTTAGACCATTAGTGAAGAAGACTAAGAAGAACTTTTGAAAAAACTCAAACTCTTTCATGCTTTCTGAAGAATCTCAGAGACTTTTTAAGGCTTTTTGAAGCTCAGGCACTCTTTTTTTTTTTTTTTTTTTTTTTAAAAGCTTACAGCACCTGGTATTCCCAGGCGGTCTCCCATCCAAGTACTAACCAGGCCCGACCCTGCTTAGCTTCCGAGATCAGACGAGATCGGGCGTGCCCAAGGTGGTATGGCCGTAAGCTAAAACTGCTGCCAAAATTGGGCTATTTAAAAGGTTAGACCATTAGTGAAGAAAACTAAGAACAACTTTTGAAAAAACTCAAGCTCTTTCATGCTTTCTGAAGAATCTCAGAGACTTTTTAAGGCTTTTTGAAGAAGCTCAGGGACTCTTTTTTTTTTTTCTTAAAAAAGCTTACAACACCTAGTATTCCCATGCGGCCTCCCATCCAAGTACTAACCAGGCCTTATTTAAAAGCTTAGACCATTAGTGAAGAAGACTAAGAAGAACTTTTGAAAAAACTCAAACTCTTTCATGCTTTCTGAAGAATCTCAGAGACTTTTTAAGGCTTTTTGAAGCTCAGGGACTCTTTTTTTTTTTTTTAAAAGCTTACAGCACCTGGTATTCCCAGGCGGTCTCCCATCCAAGTACTAACCAGGCCCGACCCTGCTTAGCTTCCGAGATCAGACGAGATCGGGCGTGCCCAAGGTGGTATGGCCGTAAGCGAATACTGCTGCCAAAATTGGGCTATTTAAAAGGTTAGACCATTAGTGAAGAAAACTAAGAACAACTTTTGAAAAAACTCAAACTCTTTCATGCTTTCTGAAGAATCTCAGAGACTTTTTAAGGCTTTTTGAAGCTCAGGCACTCTTTTTTTTTTTTTTAAAAGCTTACAGCACCTGGTATTCCCAGGCGGTCTCCCATCCAAGTACTAACCAGGCCCGACCCTGCTTAGCTTCCGAGATCAGACGAGATCGGGCGTGCCCAAGGTGGTATGGCCGTAAGCGAAAACTGCTGCCAAAATTGGGCTATTTAAAAGGTTAGACCATTAGTGAAGAAAACTAAGAACAACTTTTGAAAAAACTCAAACTCTTTCATGCTTTCTGAAGAATCTCAGAGACTTTTTAAGGGTTTTTGAAGAAGCTCAGGGACTCTTTTTTTTTTTTCTTAAAAAAGCTTACAACACCTAGTATTCCCATGCGGCCTCCCATCCAAGTACTAACCAGGCCTTATTTAAAAGCTTAGACCATTAGTGAAGAAGACTAAGAAGAACTTTTGAAAAAACTCAAACTCTTTCATGCTTTCTGAAGAATCTCAGAGACTTTTTAAGGCTTTTTGAAGCTCAGGCACTCTTTTTTTTTTTTTTTTTTTTTTTAAAAGCTTACAGCACCTGGTATTCCCAGGCGGTCTCCCATCCAAGTACTAACCAGGCCCGACCCTGCTTAGCTTCCGAGATCAGACGAGATCGGGCGTGCCCAAGGTGGTATGGCCGTAAGCTAAAACTGCTGCCAAAATTGGGCTATTTAAAAGGTTAGACCATTAGTGAAGAAAACTAAGAACAACTTTTGAAAAAACTCAAGCTCTTTCATGCTTTCTGAAGAATCTCAGAGACTTTTTAAGGCTTTTTGAAGAAGCTCAGGGACTCTTTTTTTTTTTTCTTAAAAAAGCTTACAACACCTAGTATTCCCATGCGGCCTCCCATCCAAGTACTAACCAGGCCTTATTTAAAAGCTTAGACCATTAGTGAAGAAGACTAAGAAGAACTTTTGAAAAAACTCAAACTCTTTCATGCTTTCTGAAGAATCTCAGAGACTTTTTAAGGCTTTTTGAAGCTCAGGCACTCTTTTTTTTTTATTTTTTTTTTTTAAAAGCTTACAGCACCTGGTATTCCCAGGCGGTCTCCCATCCAAGTACTAACCAGGCCCGACCCTGCTTAGCTTCCGAGATCAGACGAGATCGGGCGTGCCCAAGGTGGTATGGCCGTAAGCGAAAACTGCTGCCAAAATTGGGCTATTTAAAAGGTTAGACCATTAGTGAAGAAAACTAAGAACAACTTTTGAAAAAACTCAAACTCTTTCATGCTTTCTGAAGAATCTCAGAGACTTTTTAAGGCTTTTTGAAGCTCAGGGACTCTTTTTTTTTTTTTTAAAAGCTTACAGCACCTGGTATTCCCAGGCGGTCTCCCATCCAAGTACTAACCAGGCCCGACCCTGCTTAGCTTCCGAGATCAGACGAGATCGGGCGTGCCCAAGGTGGTATGGCCGTAAGCTAAAACTGCTGCCAAAATTGGGCTATTTAAAAGGTTAGACCATTAGTGAAGAAAACTAAGAACAACTTTTGAAAAAACTCAAGCTCTTTCTTGCTTTCTGAAGAATCTCAGAGACTTTTTAAGGCTTTTTGAAGAAGCTCAGGGACTCTTTTTTTTTTTTCTTAAAAAAGCTTACAACACCTAGTATTCCCATGCGCCCTCCCATCCAAGTACTAACCAGGCCTTATTTAAAAGCTTAGACCATTAGTGAAGAAGACTAAGAAGAACTTTTGAAAAAACTCAAACTCTTTCATGCTTTCTGAAGAATCTCAGAGACTTTTTAAGGCTTTTTGAAGCTCAGGCACTCTTTTTTTTTTTTTTTTTTTTTTTAAAAGCTTACAGCACCTGGTATTCCCAGGCGGTCTCCCATCCAAGTACTAACCAGGCCCGACCCTGCTTAGCTTCCGAGATCAGACGAGATCGGGCGTGCCCAAGGTGGTATGGCCGTAAGCTAAAACTGCTGCCAAAATTGGGCTATTTAAAAGGTTAGACCATTAGTGAAGAAAACTAAGAACAACTTTTGAAAAAACTCAAGCTCTTTCATGCTTTCTGAAGAATCTCAGAGACTTTTTAAGGCTTTTTGAAGAAGCTCAGGGACTCTTTTTTTTTTTTCTTAAAAAAGCTTACAACACCTAGTATTCCCATGCGGCCTCCCATCCAAGTACTAACCAGGCCTTATTTAAAAGCTTAGACCATTAGTGAAGAAGACTAAGAAGAACTTTTGAAAAAACTCAAACTCTTTCATGCTTTCTGAAGAATCTCAGAGACTTTTTAAGGCTTTTTGAAGCTCAGGCACTCTTTTTTTTTTATTTTTTTTTTTTAAAAGCTTACAGCACCTGGTATTCCCAGGCGGTCTCCCATCCAAGTACTAACCAGGCCCGACCCTGCTTAGCTTCCGAGATCAGACGAGATCGGGCGTGCCCAAGGTGGTATGGCCGTAAGCTAAAACTGCTGCCAAAATTGGGCTATTTAAAAGGTTAGACCATTAGTGAAGAAAACTAAGAACAACTTTTGAAAAAACTCAAGCTCTTTCATGCTTTCTGAAGAATCTCAGAGACTTTTTAAGGCTTTTTGAAGAAGCTCAGGGACTCTTTTTTTTTTTTCTTAAAAAAGCTTACAACACCTAGTATTCCCATGCGGCCTCCCATCCAAGTACTAACCAGGCCTTATTTAAAAGCTTAGACCATTAGTGAAGAAGACTAAGAAGAACTTTTGAAAAAACTCAAACTCTTTCATGCTTTCTGAAGAATCTCAGAGACTTTTTAAGGCTTTTTGAAGCTCAGGGACTCTTTTTTTTTTTTTTAAAAGCTTACAGCACCTGGTATTCCCAGGCGGTCTCCCATCCAAGTACTAACCAGGCCCGACCCTGCTTAGCTTCCGAGATCAGACGAGATCGGGCGTGCCCAAGGTGGTATGGCCGTAAGCGAATACTGCTGCCAAAATTGGGCTATTTAAAAGGTTAGACCATTAGTGAAGAAAACTAAGAACAACTTTTGAAAAAACTCAAACTCTTTCATGCTTTCTGAAGAATCTCAGAGACTTTTTAAGGCTTTTTGAAGCTCAGGCACTCTTTTTTTTTTTTTTAAAAGCTTACAGCACCTGGTATTCCCAGGCGGTCTCCCATCCAAGTACTAACCAGGCCCGACCCTGCTTAGCTTCCGAGATCAGACGAGATCGGGCGTGCCCAAGGTGGTATGGCCGTAAGCGAAAACTGCTGCCAAAATTGGGCTATTTAAAAGGTTAGACCATTAGTGAAGAAAACTAAGAACAACTTTTGAAAAAACTCAAACTCTTTCATGCTTTCTGAAGAATCTCAGAGACTTTTTAAGGGTTTTTGAAGAAGCTCAGGGACTCTTTTTTTTTTTTCTTAAAAAAGCTTACAACACCTAGTATTCCCATGCGGCCTCCCATCCAAGTACTAACCAGGCCTTATTTAAAAGCTTAGACCATTAGTGAAGAAGACTAAGAAGAACTTTTGAAAAAACTCAAACTCTTTCATGCTTTCTGAAGAATCTCAGAGACTTTTTAAGGCTTTTTGAAGCTCAGGGACTCTTTTTTTTTTTTTTAAAAGCTTACAGCACCTGGTATTCCCAGGCGGTCTCCCATCCAAGTACTAACCAGGCCCGACCCTGCTTAGCTTCCGAGATCAGACGAGATCGGGCGTGCCCAAGGTGGTATGGCCGTAAGCGAATACTGCTGCCAAAATTGGGCTATTTAAAAGGTTAGACCATTAGTGAAGAAAACTAAGAACAACTTTTGAAAAAACTCAAACTCTTTCATGCTTTCTGAAGAATCTCAGAGACTTTTTAAGGCTTTTTGAAGCTCAGGCACTCTTTTTTTTTTTTTTAAAAGCTTACAGCACCTGGTATTCCCAGGCGGTCTCCCATCCAAGTACTAACCAGGCCCGACCCTGCTTAGCTTCCGAGATCAGACGAGATCGGGCGTGCCCAAGGTGGTATGGCCGTAAGCGAAAACTGCTGCCAAAATTGGGCTATTTAAAAGGTTAGACCATTAGTGAAGAAAACTAAGAACAACTTTTGAAAAAACTCAAACTCTTTCATGCTTTCTGAAGAATCTCAGAGACTTTTTAAGGGTTTTTGAAGAAGCTCAGGGACTCTTTTTTTTTTTTCTTAAAAAAGCTTACAACACCTAGTATTCCCATGCGGCCTCCCATCCAAGTACTAACCAGGCCTTATTTAAAAGCTTAGACCATTAGTGAAGAAGACTAAGAAGAACTTTTGAAAAAACTCAAACTCTTTCATGCTTTCTGAAGAATCTCAGAGACTTTTTAAGGCTTTTTGAAGCTCAGGCACTCTTTTTTTTTTTTTTTTTTTTTTTAAAAGCTTACAGCACCTGGTATTCCCAGGCGGTCTCCCATCCAAGTACTAACCAGGCCCGACCCTGCTTAGCTTCCGAGATCAGACGAGATCGGGCGTGCCCAAGGTGGTATGGCCGTAAGCTAAAACTGCTGCCAAAATTGGGCTATTTAAAAGGTTAGACCATTAGTGAAGAAAACTAAGAACAACTTTTGAAAAAACTCAAGCTCTTTCATGCTTTCTGAAGAATCTCAGAGACTTTTTAAGGCTTTTTGAAGAAGCTCAGGGACTCTTTTTTTTTTTTCTTAAAAAAGCTTACAACACCTAGTATTCCCATGCGGCCTCCCATCCAAGTACTAACCAGGCCTTATTTAAAAGCTTAGACCATTAGTGAAGAAGACTAAGAAGAACTTTTGAAAAAACTCAAACTCTTTCATGCTTTCTGAAGAATCTCAGAGACTTTTTAAGGCTTTTTGAAGCTCAGGGACTCTTTTTTTTTTTTTTAAAAGCTTACAGCACCTGGTATTCCCAGGCGGTCTCCCATCCAAGTACTAACCAGGCCCGACCCTGCTTAGCTTCCGAGATCAGACGAGATCGGGCGTGCCCAAGGTGGTATGGCCGTAAGCGAATACTGCTGCCAAAATTGGGCTATTTAAAAGGTTAGACCATTAGTGAAGAAAACTAAGAACAACTTTTGAAAAAACTCAAACTCTTTCATGCTTTCTGAAGAATCTCAGAGACTTTTTAAGGCTTTTTGAAGCTCAGGCACTCTTTTTTTTTTTTTTAAAAGCTTACAGCACCTGGTATTCCCAGGCGGTCTCCCATCCAAGTACTAACCAGGCCCGACCCTGCTTAGCTTCCGAGATCAGACGAGATCGGGCGTGCCCAAGGTGGTATGGCCGTAAGCGAAAACTGCTGCCAAAATTGGGCTATTTAAAAGGTTAGACCATTAGTGAAGAAAACTAAGAACAACTTTTGAAAAAACTCAAACTCTTTCATGCTTTCTGAAGAATCTCAGAGACTTTTTAAGGGTTTTTGAAGAAGCTCAGGGACTCTTTTTTTTTTTTCTTAAAAAAGCTTACAACACCTAGTATTCCCATGCGGCCTCCCATCCAAGTACTAACCAGGCCTTATTTAAAAGCTTAGACCATTAGTGAAGAAGACTAAGAAGAACTTTTGAAAAAACTCAAACTCTTTCATGCTTTCTGAAGAATCTCAGAGACTTTTTAAGGCTTTTTGAAGCTCAGGCACTCTTTTTTTTTTTTTTTTTTTTTTAAAAGCTTACAGCACCTGGTATTCCCAGGCGGTCTCCCATCCAAGTACTAACCAGGCCCGACCCTGCTTAGCTTCCGAGATCAGACGAGATCGGGCGTGCCCAAGGTGGTATGGCCGTAAGCTAAAACTGCTGCCAAAATTGGGCTATTTAAAAGGTTAGACCATTAGTGAAGAAAACTAAGAACAACTTTTGAAAAAACTCAAGCTCTTTCATGCTTTCTGAAGAATCTCAGAGACTTTTTAAGGCTTTTTGAAGAAGCTCAGGGACTCTTTTTTTTTTTTCTTAAAAAAGCTTACAACACCTAGTATTCCCATGCGGCCTCCCATCCAAGTACTAACCAGGCCTTATTTAAAAGCTTAGACCATTAGTGAAGAAGACTAAGAAGAACTTTTGAAAAAACTCAAACTCTTTCATGCTTTCTGAAGAATCTCAGAGACTTTTTAAGGCTTTTTGAAGCTCAGGCACTCTTTTTTTTTTATTTTTTTTTTTTAAAAGCTTACAGCACCTGGTATTCCCAGGCGGTCTCCCATCCAAGTACTAACCAGGCCCGACCCTGCTTAGCTTCCGAGATCAGACGAGATCGGGCGTGCCCAAGGTGGTATGGCCGTAAGCGAAAACTGCTGCCAAAATTGGGCTATTTAAAAGGTTAGACCATTAGTGAAGAAAACTAAGAACAACTTTTGAAAAAACTCAAACTCTTTCATGCTTTCTGAAGAATCTCAGAGACTTTTTAAGGCTTTTTGAAGCTCAGGGACTCTTTTTTTTTTTTTTAAAAGCTTACAGCACCTGGTATTCCCAGGCGGTCTCCCATCCAAGTACTAACCAGGCCCGACCCTGCTTAGCTTCCGAGATCAGACGAGATCGGGCGTGCCCAAGGTGGTATGGCCGTAAGCTAAAACTGCTGCCAAAATTGGGCTATTTAAAAGGTTAGACCATTAGTGAAGAAAACTAAGAACAACTTTTGAAAAAACTCAAGCTCTTTCTTGCTTTCTGAAGAATCTCAGAGACTTTTTAAGGCTTTTTGAAGAAGCTCAGGGACTCTTTTTTTTTTTTCTTAAAAAAGCTTACAACACCTAGTATTCCCATGCGCCCTCCCATCCAAGTACTAACCAGGCCTTATTTAAAAGCTTAGACCATTAGTGAAGAAGACTAAGAAGAACTTTTGAAAAAACTCAAACTCTTTCATGCTTTCTGAAGAATCTCAGAGACTTTTTAAGGCTTTTTGAAGCTCAGGCACTCTTTTTTTTTTTTTTTTTTTTTTTAAAAGCTTACAGCACCTGGTATTCCCAGGCGGTCTCCCATCCAAGTACTAACCAGGCCCGACCCTGCTTAGCTTCCGAGATCAGACGAGATCGGGCGTGCCCAAGGTGGTATGGCCGTAAGCTAAAACTGCTGCCAAAATTGGGCTATTTAAAAGGTTAGACCATTAGTGAAGAAAACTAAGAACAACTTTTGAAAAAACTCAAGCTCTTTCATGCTTTCTGAAGAATCTCAGAGACTTTTTAAGGCTTTTTGAAGAAGCTCAGGGACTCTTTTTTTTTTTTCTTAAAAAAGCTTACAACACCTAGTATTCCCATGCGGCCTCCCATCCAAGTACTAACCAGGCCTTATTTAAAAGCTTAGACCATTAGTGAAGAAGACTAAGAAGAACTTTTGAAAAAACTCAAACTCTTTCATGCTTTCTGAAGAATCTCAGAGACTTTTTAAGGCTTTTTGAAGCTCAGGGACTCTTTTTTTTTTTTTTAAAAGCTTACAGCACCTGGTATTCCCAGGCGGTCTCCCATCCAAGTACTAACCAGGCCCGACCCTGCTTAGCTTCCGAGATCAGACGAGATCGGGCGTGCCCAAGGTGGTATGGCCGTAAGCTAAAACTGCTGCCAAAATTGGGCTATTTAAAAGGTTAGACCATTAGTGAAGAAAACTAAGAACAACTTTTGAAAAAACTCAAGCTCTTTCATGCTTTCTGAAGAATCTCAGAGACTTTTTAAGGCTTTTTGAAGAAGCTCAGGGACTCTTTTTTTTTTTTCTTAAAAAAGCTTACAACACCTAGTATTCCCATGCGGCCTCCCATCCAAGTACTAACCAGGCCTTATTTAAAAGCTTAGACCATTAGTGAAGAAGACTAAGAAGAACTTTTGAAAAAACTCAAACTCTTTCATGCTTTCTGAAGAATCTCAGAGACTTTTTAAGGCTTTTTGAAGCTCAGGGACTCTTTTTTTTTTTTTTAAAAGCTTACAGCACCTGGTATTCCCAGGCGGTCTCCCATCCAAGTACTAACCAGGCCCGACCCTGCTTAGCTTCCGAGATCAGACGAGATCGGGCGTGCCCAAGGTGGTATGGCCGTAAGCGAATACTGCTGCCAAAATTGGGCTATTTAAAAGGTTAGACCATTAGTGAAGAAAACTAAGAACAACTTTTGAAAAAACTCAAACTCTTTCATGCTTTCTGAAGAATCTCAGAGACTTTTTAAGGCTTTTTGAAGCTCAGGCACTCTTTTTTTTTTTTTTAAAAGCTTACAGCACCTGGTATTCCCAGGCGGTCTCCCATCCAAGTACTAACCAGGCCCGACCCTGCTTAGCTTCCGAGATCAGACGAGATCGGGCGTGCCCAAGGTGGTATGGCCGTAAGCGAAAACTGCTGCCAAAATTGGGCTATTTAAAAGGTTAGACCATTAGTGAAGAAAACTAAGAACAACTTTTGAAAAAACTCAAACTCTTTCATGCTTTCTGAAGAATCTCAGAGACTTTTTAAGGGTTTTTGAAGAAGCTCAGGGACTCTTTTTTTTTTTTCTTAAAAAAGCTTACAACACCTAGTATTCCCATGCGGCCTCCCATCCAAGTACTAACCAGGCCTTATTTAAAAGCTTAGACCATTAGTGAAGAAGACTAAGAAGAACTTTTGAAAAAACTCAAACTCTTTCATGCTTTCTGAAGAATCTCAGAGACTTTTTAAGGCTTTTTGAAGCTCAGGCACTCTTTTTTTTTTTTTTTTTTTTTTTAAAAGCTTACAGCACCTGGTATTCCCAGGCGGTCTCCCATCCAAGTACTAACCAGGCCCGACCCTGCTTAGCTTCCGAGATCAGACGAGATCGGGCGTGCCCAAGGTGGTATGGCCGTAAGCTAAAACTGCTGCCAAAATTGGGCTATTTAAAAGGTTAGACCATTAGTGAAGAAAACTAAGAACAACTTTTGAAAAAACTCAAGCTCTTTCATGCTTTCTGAAGAATCTCAGAGACTTTTTAAGGCTTTTTGAAGAAGCTCAGGGACTCTTTTTTTTTTTTCTTAAAAAAGCTTACAACACCTAGTATTCCCATGCGGCCTCCCATCCAAGTACTAACCAGGCCTTATTTAAAAGCTTAGACCATTAGTGAAGAAGACTAAGAAGAACTTTTGAAAAAACTCAAACTCTTTCATGCTTTCTGAAGAATCTCAGAGACTTTTTAAGGCTTTTTGAAGCTCAGGCACTCTTTTTTTTTTATTTTTTTTTTTTAAAAGCTTACAGCACCTGGTATTCCCAGGCGGTCTCCCATCCAAGTACTAACCAGGCCCGACCCTGCTTAGCTTCCGAGATCAGACGAGATCGGGCGTGCCCAAGGTGGTATGGCCGTAAGCGAAAACTGCTGCCAAAATTGGGCTATTTAAAAGGTTAGACCATTAGTGAAGAAAACTAAGAACAACTTTTGAAAAAACTCAAACTCTTTCATGCTTTCTGAAGAATCTCAGAGACTTTTTAAGGCTTTTTGAAGCTCAGGCACTCTTTTTTTTTTTTTTTTTTTTTTTTAAAAGCTTACAGCACCTGGTATTCCCAGGCGGTCTCCCATCCAAGTACTAACCAGGCCCGACCCTGCTTAGCTTCCGAGATCAGACGAGATCGGGCGTGCCCAAGGTGGTATGGCCGTAAGCTAAAACTGCTGCCAAAATTGGGCTATTTAAAAGGTTAGACCATTAGTGAAGAAAACTAAGAACAACTTTTGAAAAAACTCAAGCTCTTTCATGCTTTCTGAAGAATCTCAGAGACTTTTTAAGGCTTTTTGAAGAAGCTCAGGGACTCTTTTTTTTTTTTCTTAAAAAAGCTTACAACACCTAGTATTCCCATGCGGCCTCCCATCCAAGTACTAACCAGGCCTTATTTAAAAGCTTAGACCATTAGTGAAGAAGACTAAGAAGAACTTTTGAAAAAACTCAAACTCTTTCATGCTTTCTGAAGAATCTCAGAGACTTTTTAAGGCTTTTTGAAGCTCAGGGACTCTTTTTTTTTTTTTTAAAAGCTTACAGCACCTGGTATTCCCAGGCGGTCTCCCATCCAAGTACTAACCAGGCCCGACCCTGCTTAGCTTCCGAGATCAGACGAGATCGGGCGTGCCCAAGGTGGTATGGCCGTAAGCGAATACTGCTGCCAAAATTGGGCTATTTAAAAGGTTAGACCATTAGTGAAGAAAACTAAGAACAACTTTTGAAAAAACTCAAACTCTTTCATGCTTTCTGAAGAATCTCAGAGACTTTTTAAGGCTTTTTGAAGCTCAGGCACTCTTTTTTTTTTTTTTAAAAGCTTACAGCACCTGGTATTCCCAGGCGGTCTCCCATCCAAGTACTAACCAGGCCCGACCCTGCTTAGCTTCCGAGATCAGACGAGATCGGGCGTGCCCAAGGTGGTATGGCCGTAAGCGAAAACTGCTGCCAAAATTGGGCTATTTAAAAGGTTAGACCATTAGTGAAGAAAACTAAGAACAACTTTTGAAAAAACTCAAACTCTTTCATGCTTTCTGAAGAATCTCAGAGACTTTTTAAGGGTTTTTGAAGAAGCTCAGGGACTCTTTTTTTTTTTTCTTAAAAAAGCTTACAACACCTAGTATTCCCATGCGGCCTCCCATCCAAGTACTAACCAGGCCTTATTTAAAAGCTTAGACCATTAGTGAAGAAGACTAAGAAGAACTTTTGAAAAAACTCAAACTCTTTCATGCTTTCTGAAGAATCTCAGAGACTTTTTAAGGCTTTTTGAAGCTCAGGCACTCTTTTTTTTTTTTTTTTTTTTTTTAAAAGCTTACAGCACCTGGTATTCCCAGGCGGTCTCCCATCCAAGTACTAACCAGGCCCGACCCTGCTTAGCTTCCGAGATCAGACGAGATCGGGCGTGCCCAAGGTGGTATGGCCGTAAGCTAAAACTGCTGCCAAAATTGGGCTATTTAAAAGGTTAGACCATTAGTGAAGAAAACTAAGAACAACTTTTGAAAAAACTCAAGCTCTTTCATGCTTTCTGAAGAATCTCAGAGACTTTTTAAGGCTTTTTGAAGAAGCTCAGGGACTCTTTTTTTTTTTTCTTAAAAAAGCTTACAACACCTAGTATTCCCATGCGGCCTCCCATCCAAGTACTAACCAGGCCTTATTTAAAAGCTTAGACCATTAGTGAAGAAGACTAAGAAGAACTTTTGAAAAAACTCAAACTCTTTCATGCTTTCTGAAGAATCTCAGAGACTTTTTAAGGCTTTTTGAAGCTCAGGCACTCTTTTTTTTTATTTTTTTTTTTTAAAAGCTTACAGCACCTGGTATTCCCAGGCGGTCTCCCATCCAAGTACTAACCAGGCCCGACCCTGCTTAGCTTCCGAGATCAGACGAGATCGGGCGTGCCCAAGGTGGTATGGCCGTAAGCGAAAACTGCTGCCAAAATTGGGCTATTTAAAAGGTTAGACCATTAGTGAAGAAAACTAAGAACAACTTTTGAAAAAACTCAAACTCTTTCATGCTTTCTGAAGAATCTCAGAGACTTTTTAAGGCTTTTTGAAGCTCAGGGACTCTTTTTTTTTTTTTTAAAAGCTTACAGCACCTGGTATTCCCAGGCGGTCTCCCATCCAAGTACTAACCAGGCCCGACCCTGCTTAGCTTCCGAGATCAGACGAGATCGGGCGTGCCCAAGGTGGTATGGCCGTAAGCTAAAACTGCTGCCAAAATTGGGCTATTTAAAAGGTTAGACCATTAGTGAAGAAAACTAAGAACAACTTTTGAAAAAACTCAAACTCTTTCATGCTTTCTGAAGAATCTCAGAGACTTTTTAAGGCTTTTTGAAGCTCAGGCACTCTTTTTTTTTTTTTTAAAAGCTTACAGCACCTGGTATTCCCAGGCGGTCTCCCATCCAAGTACTAACCAGGCCCGACCCTGCTTAGCTTCCGAGATCAGACGAGATCGGGCGTGCCCAAGGTGGTATGGCCGTAAGCGAAAACTGCTGCCAAAATTGGGCTATTTAAAAGGTTAGACCATTAGTGAAGAAAACTAAGAACAACTTTTGAAAAAACTCAAACTCTTTCATGCTTTCTGAAGAATCTCAGAGACTTTTTAAGGGTTTTTGAAGAAGCTCAGGGACTCTTTTTTTTTTTTCTTAAAAAAGCTTACAACACCTAGTATTCCCATGCGGCCTCCCATCCAAGTACTAACCAGGCCTTATTTAAAAGCTTAGACCATTAGTGAAGAAGACTAAGAAGAACTTTTGAAAAAACTCAAACTCTTTCATGCTTTCTGAAGAATCTCAGAGACTTTTTAAGGCTTTTTGAAGCTCAGGCACTCTTTTTTTTTTTTTTTTTTTTTTTAAAAGCTTACAGCACCTGGTATTCCCAGGCGGTCTCCCATCCAAGTACTAACCAGGCCCGACCCTGCTTAGCTTCCGAGATCAGACGAGATCGGGCGTGCCCAAGGTGGTATGGCCGTAAGCTAAAACTGCTGCCAAAATTGGGCTATTTAAAAGGTTAGACCATTAGTGAAGAAAACTAAGAACAACTTTTGAAAAAACTCAAGCTCTTTCATGCTTTCTGAAGAATCTCAGAGACTTTTTAAGGCTTTTTGAAGAAGCTCAGGGACTCTTTTTTTTTTTTCTTAAAAAAGCTTACAACACCTAGTATTCCCATGCGGCCTCCCATCCAAGTACTAACCAGGCCTTATTTAAAAGCTTAGACCATTAGTGAAGAAGACTAAGAAGAACTTTTGAAAAAACTCAAACTCTTTCATGCTTTCTGAAGAATCTCAGAGACTTTTTAAGGCTTTTTGAAGCTCAGGCACTCTTTTTTTTTTATTTTTTTTTTTTAAAAGCTTACAGCACCTGGTATTCCCAGGCGGTCTCCCATCCAAGTACTAACCAGGCCCGACCCTGCTTAGCTTCCGAGATCAGACGAGATCGGGCGTGCCCAAGGTGGTATGGCCGTAAGCGAAAACTGCTGCCAAAATTGGGCTATTTAAAAGGTTAGACCATTAGTGAAGAAAACTAAGAACAACTTTTGAAAAAACTCAAACTCTTTCATGCTTTCTGAAGAATCTCAGAGACTTTTTAAGGCTTTTTGAAGCTCAGGGACTCTTTTTTTTTTTTTTAAAAGCTTACAGCACCTGGTATTCCCAGGCGGTCTCCCATCCAAGTACTAACCAGGCCCGACCCTGCTTAGCTTCCGAGATCAGACGAGATCGGGCGTGCCCAAGGTGGTATGGCCGTAAGCTAAAACTGCTGCCAAAATTGGGCTATTTAAAAGGTTAGACCATTAGTGAAGAAAACTAAGAACAACTTTTGAAAAAACTCAAGCTCTTTCTTGCTTTCTGAAGAATCTCAGAGACTTTTTAAGGCTTTTTGAAGAAGCTCAGGGACTCTTTTTTTTTTTTCTTAAAAAAGCTTACAACACCTAGTATTCCCATGCGCCCTCCCATCCAAGTACTAACCAGGCCTTATTTAAAAGCTTAGACCATTAGTGAAGAAGACTAAGAAGAACTTTTGAAAAAACTCAAACTCTTTCATGCTTTCTGAAGAATCTCAGAGACTTTTTAAGGCTTTTTGAAGCTCAGGCACTCTTTTTTTTTTTTTTTTTTTTTTTTAAAAGCTTACAGCACCTGGTATTCCCAGGCGGTCTCCCATCCAAGTACTAACCAGGCCCGACCCTGCTTAGCTTCCGAGATCAGACGAGATCGGGCGTGCCCAAGGTGGTATGGCCGTAAGCTAAAACTGCTGCCAAAATTGGGCTATTTAAAAGGTTAGACCATTAGTGAAGAAAACTAAGAACAACTTTTGAAAAAACTCAAGCTCTTTCATGCTTTCTGAAGAATCTCAGAGACTTTTTAAGGCTTTTTGAAGAAGCTCAGGGACTCTTTTTTTTTTTTCTTAAAAAAGCTTACAACACCTAGTATTCCCATGCGGCCTCCCATCCAAGTACTAACCAGGCCTTATTTAAAAGCTTAGACCATTAGTGAAGAAGACTAAGAAGAACTTTTGAAAAAACTCAAACTCTTTCATGCTTTCTGAAGAATCTCAGAGACTTTTTAAGGCTTTTTGAAGCTCAGGCACTCTTTTTTTTTTATTTTTTTTTTTTAAAAGCTTACAGCACCTGGTATTCCCAGGCGGTCTCCCATCCAAGTACTAACCAGGCCCGACCCTGCTTAGCTTCCGAGATCAGACGAGATCGGGCGTGCCCAAGGTGGTATGGCCGTAAGCGAAAACTGCTGCCAAAATTGGGCTATTTAAAAGGTTAGACCATTAGTGAAGAAAACTAAGAACAACTTTTGAAAAAAACTCAAACTCTTTCATGCTTTCTGAAGAATCTCAGAGACTTTTTAAGGCTTTTTGAAGCTCAGGGACTCTTTTTTTTTTTTTAAAAGCTTACAGCACCTGGTATTCCCAGGCGGTCTCCCATCCAAGTACTAACCAGGCCCGACCCTGCTTAGCTTCCGAGATCAGACGAGATCGGGCGTGCCCAAGGTGGTATGGCCGTAAGCTAAAACTGCTGCCAAAATTGGGCTATTTAAAAGGTTAGACCATTAGTGAAGAAAACTAAGAACAACTTTTGAAAAAACTCAAGCTCTTTCATGCTTTCTGAAGAATCTCAGAGACTTTTTAAGGCTTTTTGAAGAAGCTCAGGGACTCTTTTTTTTTTTTCTTAAAAAAGCTTACAACACCTAGTATTCCCATGCGGCCTCCCATCCAAGTACTAACCAGGCCTTATTTAAAAGCTTAGGACCATTAGTGAAGAAGACTAAGAAGAACTTTTGAAAAAACTCAAACTCTTTCATGCTTTCTGAAGAATCTCAGAGACTTTTTAAGGCTTTTTGAAGCTCAGGGACTCTTTTTTTTTTTTTAAAAGCTTACAGCACCTGGTATTCCCAGGCGGTCTCCCATCCAAGTACTAACCAGGCCCGACCCTGCTTAGCTTCCGAGATCAGACGAGATCGGGCGTGCCCAAGGTGGTATGGCCGTAAGCGAATACTGCTGCCAAAATTGGGCTATTTAAAAGGTTAGACCATTAGTGAAGAAAACTAAGAACAACTTTTGAAAAAACTCAAACTCTTTCATGCTTTCTGAAGAATCTCAGAGACTTTTTAAGGCTTTTTGAAGCTCAGGCACTCTTTTTTTTTTTTTTAAAAGCTTACAGCACCTGGTATTCCCAGGCGGTCTCCCATCCAAGTACTAACCAGGCCCGACCCTGCTTAGCTTCCGAGATCAGACGAGATCGGGCGTGCCCAAGGTGGTATGGCCGTAAGCGAAAACTGCTGCCAAAATTGGGCTATTTAAAAGGTTAGACCATTAGTGAAGAAAACTAAGAACAACTTTTGAAAAAACTCAAACTCTTTCATGCTTTCTGAAGAATCTCAGAGACTTTTTAAGGGTTTTTGAAGAAGCTCAGGGACTCTTTTTTTTTTTTCTTAAAAAAGCTTACAACACCTAGTATTCCCATGCGGCCTCCCATCCAAGTACTAACCAGGCCTTATTTAAAAGCTTAGACCATTAGTGAAGAAGACTAAGAAGAACTTTTGAAAAAACTCAAACTCTTTCATGCTTTCTGAAGAATCTCAGAGACTTTTTAAGGCTTTTTGAAGCTCAGGCACTCTTTTTTTTTTTTTTTTTTTTTTAAAAGCTTACAGCACCTGGTATTCCCAGGCGGTCTCCCATCCAAGTACTAACCAGGCCCGACCCTGCTTAGCTTCCGAGATCAGACGAGATCGGGCGTGCCCAAGGTGGTATGGCCGTAAGCTAAAACTGCTGCCAAAATTGGGCTATTTAAAAGGTTAGACCATTAGTGAAGAAAACTAAGAACAACTTTTGAAAAAACTCAAGCTCTTTCATGCTTTCTGAAGAATCTCAGAGACTTTTTAAGGCTTTTTGAAGAAGCTCAGGGACTCTTTTTTTTTTTTCTTAAAAAAGCTTACAACACCTAGTATTCCCATGCGGCCTCCCATCCAAGTACTAACCAGGCCTTATTTAAAAGCTTAGACCATTAGTGAAGAAGACTAAGAAGAACTTTTGAAAAAACTCAAACTCTTTCATGCTTTCTGAAGAATCTCAGAGACTTTTTAAGGCTTTTTGAAGCTCAGGCACTCTTTTTTTTTTATTTTTTTTTTTAAAAGCTTACAGCACCTGGTATTCCCAGGCGGTCTCCCATCCAAGTACTAACCAGGCCCGACCCTGCTTAGCTTCCGAGATCAGACGAGATCGGGCGTGCCCAAGGTGGTATGGCCGTAAGCTAAAACTGCTGCCAAAATTGGGCTATTTAAAAGGTTAGACCATTAGTGAAGAAAACTAAGAACAACTTTTGAAAAAACTCAAGCTCTTTCATGCTTTCTGAAGAATCTCAGAGACTTTTTAAGGCTTTTTGAAGAAGCTCAGGGACTCTTTTTTTTTTTTCTTAAAAAAGCTTACAACACCTAGTATTCCCATGCGGCCTCCCATCCAAGTACTAACCAGGCCTTATTTAAAAGCTTAGACCATTAGTGAAGAAGACTAAGAAGAACTTTTGAAAAAACTCAAACTCTTTCATGCTTTCTGAAGAATCTCAGAGACTTTTTAAGGCTTTTTGAAGCTCAGGCACTCTTTTTTTTTTATTTTTTTTTTTAAAAGCTTACAGCACCTGGTATTCCCAGGCGGTCTCCCATCCAAGTACTAACCAGGCCCGACCCTGCTTAGCTTCCGAGATCAGACGAGATCGGGCGTGCCCAAGGTGGTATGGCCGTAAGCGAAAACTGCTGCCAAAATTGGGCTATTTAAAAGGTTAGACCATTAGTGAAGAAAACTAAGAACAACTTTTGAAAAAACTCAAACTCTTTCATGCTTTCTGAAGAATCTCAGAGACTTTTTAAGGCTTTTTGAAGCTCAGGGACTCTTTTTTTTTTTTTTAAAAGCTTACAGCACCTGGTATTCCCAGGCGGTCTCCCATCCAAGTACTAACCAGGCCCGACCCTGCTTAGCTTCCGAGATCAGACGAGATCGGGCGTGCCCAAGGTGGTATGGCCGTAAGCTAAAACTGCTGCCAAAATTGGGCTATTTAAAAGGTTAGACCATTAGTGAAGAAAACTAAGAACAACTTTTGAAAAAACTCAAACTCTTTCATGCTTTCTGAAGAATCTCAGAGACTTTTTAAGGCTTTTTGAAGCTCAGGCACTCTTTTTTTTTTTTTTAAAAGCTTACAGCACCTGGTATTCCCAGGCGGTCTCCCATCCAAGTACTAACCAGGCCCGACCCTGCTTAGCTTCCGAGATCAGACGAGATCGGGCGTGCCCAAGGTGGTATGGCCGTAAGCGAAAACTGCTGCCAAAATTGGGCTATTTAAAAGGTTAGACCATTAGTGAAGAAAACTAAGAACAACTTTTGAAAAAAACTCAAACTCTTTCATGCTTTCTGAAGAATCTCAGAGACTTTTTAAGGGTTTTTGAAGAAGCTCAGGGACTCTTTTTTTTTTTTCTTAAAAAAGCTTACAACACCTAGTATTCCCATGCGGCCTCCCATCCAAGTACTAACCAGGCCTTATTTAAAAAGCTTAGACCATTAGTGAAGAAGACTAAGAAGAACTTTTGAAAAAACTCAAACTCTTTCATGCTTTCTGAAGAATCTCAGAGACTTTTTAAGGCTTTTTGAAGCTCAGGCACTCTTTTTTTTTTTTTTTTTTTTTTAAAAGCTTACAGCACCTGGTATTCCCAGGCGGTCTCCCATCCAAGTACTAACCAGGCCCGACCCTGCTTAGCTTCCGAGATCAGACGAGATCGGGCGTGCCCAAGGTGGTATGGCCGTAAGCTAAAACTGCTGCCAAAATTGGGCTATTTAAAAGGTTAGACCATTAGT
>NW_027508948.1:5000-12500 GCF_051911475.1 Siphateles boraxobius
AAATATCAATGCCAATGAGCAGCAAGATGATGGTGTGGGAAATTGCAGGGCCAAGCAGGTGTGAGTCTGCTACAAGAAAAAGAGAGTTGTGTTTCAGTAACGATGATAGTGCAGTAGATGATGACAATGCATCTGACGAAAATGTTTCTCTTCTCGATTATGAATGTGATTCCCAGGGAGGGTCTGTATGTGGACTTGACGGTGATTCTCAAGATATGTCTACCAGGGACCCCTCTTTGTATACATTAGAGAAATTAATGGGTTCCTGGATGAGACATTTGGAAAGCAAGTCAACATTAAAGATTTTTTCCCTGATGTAGGAAAATTTGAGAGGTCAGTGGCGGCTCTTCAAAAGACTGTGAGTCTTGATCAACTGAGTGAAAAGAAACGTTTTCGTTTAAAGAAACATGTTACAGTCATTAGAAAAAGTAGAATGGGGGATAAAAAGAAGAGGATGAAAGCTTTTTTGTAAACGTTTAGCCATGCATCACGCGGTGTTTTCTCCTTTGTTTCTTCTGTTTTTTTCTGCTGTTGTCTTTTTTCTCTCCTCCCTAACTTATATATGGATCTTTTGAGGGTGGGTTCATTAAATATTAATGGTGGGAGGGATAGTCAAAAACGAGTTTTGGTGTCTGAAATTATGCAAGACAAAAAGTTACATGTCATTCTATTGCAAGAAACACATAGTGATATGGATAATGAAGTTGAGTGGAGAATGTGGTGGAAAGGTCAGCATGTACTTAGCCATGGCACAAACTTGAGCGCTGGAATTGCTGTTCTTTTTTCTCCTGGTATAAAAGTTAGTATTGAAAAAACTGAAGAATTTGTAAAAGGTCGTTTGTTTCTTGTAAAAACTATTATTGAAGGGATGAAAATTTATTTTATAAATGTTTATGCACCGAATTTAGGAAATGAGAGATTACAGTTTTTTATAAAGTTAGCGAATGTCTTAAAACAAGATTTTAGCGATGGTGACATTATTATGGGTGGGGATTGGAATTGTACTGAATGTTTCAATGTTGACCGTAATAATGTGGAGCCTCATTTGCTTTCATCTGATTATTTGTCAAGATTGGTGAAAGAGGCTGAACTTTTAGATATGTGGAGAGTTAAGCATCCAGCAGGTAAACAGTATACGTGGGTTAAAATTTCTGATAACAGAGTAAGTTCTGCTCGCTTAGACAGAATTTATGCTTCGAAAAATTTTAATAACAGGATTATTGATTGTGTTATTTCTCCGGTAGGTTTCTCTGACCATCATCTGGTTTTTATTTCAGTAAATATGGTACAAATTCCAAAACAATCTTCTTATTGGCATTTTAATGCCAAACTGTTGGGGGATGCTTCGTTTTCCCAATTTTTTGAGGTTTTTTGGAATCATTGGAAAGGGAAGAAAAATGATTTTGAAAATTTAAAGCAATGGTGGGAGGTTGGAAAAACTCAAATAAAATTATGCTGTCAACTATACACTGCATATTCTACAACTACTCAAAGAGAAACAATTCAAGTGCTTGAAAGAGATATAGAGTCGATAGAGGCAGAAATGATTATAAGAAATGACCCAGCTTGTATCAACAACTTGCAACAGAAAAAGAAACAGCTAAGTGTTCACTTGAATGAGAGGGTGAAAGCAGCTTTGGTGAGGTCACGCTTTACATCGGTCACCGAAATGGATGCCCCAAGTGCTTTCTTTTTTAATTTAGAACGCTCAGTGTCGCAATCTAAGCAGATGACATGTTTACGTCTTCCAGATGGGAAGAGTACAAATGACATTATAGAAATGCGCCGTCATGCTGTCGATTTTTATTCTTCACTCTACAAAGCTGAGCATTGTGACTCTAGTTGTGCAGCACAACTTCTGCAAGGACTTCCTCAAATAGACTCTGGTTCTAAGACTGCTTTGGACACACAAATTACCTTTCAAGAGCTTACTATTGCGGTTGGACAGTTGAATTCCGGACGCTCTCCTGGGATCGATGGGTTGACTTCTGATTTTTATAAACAGTTCTGGAAATACATTGGAATGGACATTTATGAAGTGTTCTGCGAAAGCTATAAGGATGACATTCTACCTACCACATGTCAACGTGCTGTGTTGTCCCTACTGCCTAAAAAGGGAGACTTGACTCTGCTGAAGAACTGGAGACCTGTTGCTTTATTAACAACAGAGTATAAAATTTTGTCTAAATGTCTGTCAAATAGGCTTAAGGAGTTTTTACATTTGATAATTCATCAAGACCAAACCTATTGCATTCCAAAAAGATCCATTATGGATAACCTGTTTTTAGTAAGAGATACCTTGGATATCTGTAAAATGTTTAATGCAGAGGTTGGATTGATTGCTTTAGACCAACAGAAAGCCTTTGATCGTGTCGATCATAATTATATTTTTAATCTACTTGCTGCATTCGGGTTTGGTCAGGATTTTATCAAGTGGATACGTTTGTTGTACACTGGAGCTTCTTGTATGGTCAAGGTGGGGGGTGGCCTAAGTCGACCCATTGTGGTGTCAAGGGGCATCAGACAGGGTTGCCCGCTTTCGGGGCAATTGTATAGTATCGCCATTGAGCCATTACTTTTTAATATAAGAAAAACTTTAAATGGTTTATCAATTCCCACAATGCATCAAGATTTAAGAACTAAAATTACCGCTTATGCTGATGATGTAACGGTCTTTGTTAATGATAATAATGATGTAAAAGCTTTGTCTAGAGCACTTGAGTTGTATGAAGGGGCATCATCAGCTAAAGTAAACTGGGATAAGACTGAAGCTTTTTGGTCAGGTCAAAGACATTTTGAAAATCTCCCACAACTACCAGGTACTTTAAACTGGAATAGAACGGGGCTGAAATTGCTTGGTGTGTTTTTGGGATCAGAAGAGTTTCAGAAGAAAAATTGGGAGGGAGTTTTGGAGAGAGTGTGCACCCGATTGTCTAAATGGAACTGGTTGCCACCCCAGCTATCCTATAGGGGGAGAGTTTTAGTTGCAAATAATTTGGTCGCTTCCGCGCTGTGGCATAAATTTATTGTGTTACAGCCTCCCGTCGGACTAGTTCAAGATATTCAAAGGATGCTGGTGAATTTATTTTGGTCAGGACAGCATTGGGTCCGATCAGCTGTACTTTTTTGCCAGTGCAAGAAGGGGGGCAAGGTCTTGTGGACATCAGATCAAGACTCATGACCTTTCGTCTGCAAGCTGCTCAGAGACTGCTGTATTACGGCGATCTTGCTTGGTCCAACACTGCAGTTGCACTTTTGAGGAAAGCAGGCAACATGGGACTTGATAAACATCTCTTTTTATTGAATCTGAATGAAAAAACTTTAACTGAGTTGACTCCATTCTACAGATCTGTGATGGAAGCCTGGAACGTTTTCTCTGTCTCAAGACCTGCTGGAATACATGCAGGTTTGTGGCTGATGGAGGAGCCATTGTTTCAGAATCCTTTTCTACCTTCAAGGCACTTGTGCTCTGTCAATGTGTCATCACGACTGATAGCTGCTGGATGTGTAAAACTTGGACATATTCTAAGCGTTAGTTTGGAGACCCTGAGTCAGAGAACTGGGATAAAATCTGCTCGATATTTGAAACAAATGACTGACGAGGTGCTTGGAGAGCTGAATCATGATCAGATCTTTTTTGTTAATAACTCCAACCATGTTAAAGAGTGGATGGCTGTACGTGACTATGATTTTCCTTCCTTGAAGATAGCTGCTGATGTACGGGGATGGCATGAGGAGGAAAATCTTATATTGTCTTTTAAAACTCCTCAGCTGGATACTTTTCAGTCTGCTGGGAAAAAGGCTCTGTATGTGACTTGTGTGAAAGTGACCAATATACGTCTTCTGTCCGGAGTGAAGTCATCTAAATGGACAGATTTTTTTGGAGTGGACATTTCCCCCAGGGGTAGCTGGCGGTCACTGTACAAACGCCCCATTGATAAACGGACGGGTGATTTACAATGGAGGATAGTACACAGTGCAATAGCTACGAACAGACATGTGGTGCACATCAATCCAAATGTAGAGGTGGATTGTTTATTTTGTTCTGAAAACGAAAGTATTTTTCATCTTTTTGTGCAATGTGAACGGTTCGGTAATTTGTTCGATTTTTTATCTCAATGGGTATCAGCTTTAGGTGAGGATTTATCTCCTCAATTGTTTATTTTTGGGCCAAAGTATGTCACCAGTCGTAAACATGTTTTGGTTTTACTAAATTTTGTGTTTGGAACTGCCAAACTCACTATTTGGAAAACAAGGAAAAATAAGATGCTTGGTAAAGATACTTTAGATCCTTTGCTGATGTTCAAGGGTTTGGTTGCATCAAGGCTCAGGATAGAGTATGCATACTATGCTTTGGTTGGGTGCTTACCAATGTTCGTGAATACTTGGGCTATAAATGAAGTGTTATGTAGAGTTGATGAAAATGATGATTTACTGTTGACTTTTTAAGTCCGTTTGTTGTTGTTTCTGTTTTGTGTCTTTTCTTGCGTGTTTTTTTTATTTTTTCCCCGTAATTGAGATTTTGTAACGAAGTTTGCTAGTGGTAACAGACTGGTTTTATCTGTATGTTGTAAATAAAGGTGGTTTCAATCTCTCTCTCTCTCTCTCTCTCTCTCTCTGTGTGTGTATCTCTCTCTCTCTCTCTCTCTCTCTCTCTCTCTCTCTCTCTCTCTCTGTGTGTGTGTGTGTGTGTGTGTCTCTCTCTCTGTATGTGTGTATGTGTGTGTGTCTCTCTCTCTCTGTGTGTGTGTGTATGTCTCTCTCTCTCTCTCTCTCTCTCTCTCTCTCTCTCTCTCTCTCTCTCTCTCTGTGTCTCTCTCTCTCTCTCTCAATTCAATTCAATTCAATTCAAAATTGCTTTATTGGCATGACTGTACACAATACAATATTGCCAAAGCTTGGAATACATAAAGACATCAAAATAATAAAATATTATAATATGACTTAAATCTAAATGTACAAATTAAATTAATTGTACATATTAACAGTGTACCAAATAAAAATAAATACATAAATAATAATAATAATTAGAACAGTTTATGAACATTTCAACTGAATTCTATTAGAATTCAGTGTGTAAGTGTTTGAGTGTGTGTGTGTGTGTGTGTGGGTGTGTGTGCGTGCGTGCGTGCGTGCGTGCGTGTGTGTGTGTGTGTGTGCGCATCACTGATTAGTCGTCGACTCTCTCTTTTTGTGACAAGCATCAATGTATCTGGCTGCTAGTATGATACAATCTGTTTTTTCACCTAATAGATGTTGAAATTGTGTTTTGTTGTCTAATTGTATGAAGTTAGGGCAAAGTATTTCAAATTTTGTATAAAAAGTCCCTCTAATGTCCTCATAGTTGGGGCAGCGGGTGAGGAAGTGTTGCTCTGTCTCCACTTCTCCCTGGTCACAGTACGGGCAGATGCGTCTCTCTCTGGGCCGCCAGTTCTGTCGGTGTCGGCCCGTCTCTACAGTCAGAGTGTGATTGCTCAGTCTGTACCTCGTCATCATTCTTCTTAGTTTACAGTCTTTCACTGTACTCAGGTATTCTGCGGTTGTGTAGTCTCTATTTAGGGCCAAATAACATTCTAGTTTGCTTTGTTTTTCTGTTGATTGAGTCCAATAGGTCAGGTAATTCTCCTGTTGTGCTTTGATCATGTGGTTGGGCCGGATTGTGTGTCTGAGGGTGTGTGTGTCCTGAGGCGGATCACTGTTAGTGGTGTTAGTGTGTGTGTGGAGCCTCAGGACCAGCTGAAGGAGGGTGCTCTTCTCAGTGTTCATTTCATGGTTTTTAAGGGCTTTAAAATGATAAGAGTTGGGGTCACTCATTTTTAGATGTTTCCAAAATTTGATGGCTCGTTTCTCAATGTGTATTAGTAGAGGGTATTGGCCTAATTCTGCCCTGCATGCGTTGTTCGGTGTGTTCCTCTGTACTCCCAGGATACTCTTACAGAACTCAGCATGCAGGGTTCCAATCGGATTTTTGTCCCATTTGTCAAATTCGTGATTTAGGAGAGGACCCCAAACTTCACTGCCATATAATGCAATTGGTTCTATGACTGATTGGAATATTTTGAGCCAGATTCTGATTGGTATTTCAATTTGGATAGATTTTTTGATGGCATAGAAGGCCCTTCTTGCTTTCTCTTTCAGTTCATTCACGGCCAAATTTAGGTTTCCAGTTGCACTTATTTTCAGCCCGAGGTATGTGTAGCTTGTGACATGATCAAGTTTGGTCATACGAAGGGTGAAATTGTGTCTCTTTCCCTGACATCTGGGTCTTTTCTGAAACGTTAGTACTTTAGTTTTCGTTGGGTTGATGGTCAGGGCCCAGGTCTGACAGAACTGATGCAGGGTGTCCAGGTTCTGCTGTAGACCCTCTTCTGTTGGAGACAGCAGGACCAGATCATCTGCATACAGCAGGAGCTTTATACTGGAGTCGTGTAGTGTGAGGCCAGGAGCTGCCGACTCTTCTACGAGTTTCGCCAATTCATTAATGTATATATTGAAGAGGGTCGGTGATAGTGGGCAGCCCTGTCTCACACCCCGCCCTTGAGTGAAGAACTCAGTTTGTTTATTGCCAATTTTAATTGCACATTGATTGTTTGAGTACATTGTTTTTATAATTTTGTACGTTTTGCCCCCGATACCTGATTCTAGAAGTTTAGAAAGAAGGCCTTCATGCCAAATCGAATCAAAGGCCTTCTGGAAATCTACAAAGCAAGCGAATATTTTAGTTTTGTTTTGGTTGATGTATTTATCAATTAGGGTATGTAGGGTGAAAATATGATCTGATGTTCTAAAATTTGGTAAGAATCCAATCTGGCTTTTGCTCAGGACATTGTGCTCTGTGAGGAAGTGAACGAGTCTCGTGTTGTTGATGCTGCAGAACATCTTCCCCAGATTACTGCTCACACAGATGCCTCTGTAATTGTTCGGGTCTGATTTGTCTCCACTCTTGAATATGGGTGTTATGAGTCCTCTATTCCAGGTGTCAGGGAAATGACCAACACTCAGAACCAAGTTGAACAGTTTCATTAAGGCTAATTTGAATTTGGGGTTTATATTTTTAAGCATTTCGTTAAGGATGCCGTCTGGTCCTCTTGCCTTTTTTGTTGGCAGAGCCTGTATTTTATCCATCAGCTCTTTTTCTGTGATTGGGTAATCTAGCGGGTTTTGGTATTTGCCAATTATGTTTTCTAAATGGTTTAATTTTTCATATATTTGTGTTTGTTTTATATTCATGTCTAATTTGCTATAAAGTTGTTCAAAGTGATTTTTCCAGGTGTCTCCATCTTGTATAGTAATTTGTTCATGTTTCTTTTTATTCAGGAGATTCCAGTTGTCCCAGAAACTGTTTGAATGGACAGATTCTTCAATAGTTTTGAGCTGATTTTGGATGTACTGTTCTTTCTTCTTTCTGAGTGTATTTTTATATTTTTTAAGCTCCTCACAATAATGAAGACGTAAATCTGGATCGTCTGGTTGTCTGTGTTTTTGATTTGCAAGATGTCT
>NW_027508948.1:17500-22500 GCF_051911475.1 Siphateles boraxobius
GAGTGTGCGTGAGGCCCGGAGTGTGCGTGAGGCCCGGAGTGTGCGTGAAGCCTGGTGTGTGTGTGAGGCCCGGAGTGTGCGTGAGGCCCGGAGTGTGCGTGAAGCCTGGTGTGTGTGTGAGGCCTGGAGTGTGTGTGAGGCCTGGAGTGTGTGTGAGGCCTGGAGTGTGTGTGAGGCCCGGAGTGTGTGTGAAGCCCGGAGTGTGCGTGAGGCCCGGAGTGTGCGTGAGGCCCGGAGTGTGTGTGAGGCCCGGAGTGTGTGTGAGGCCCGGAGTGTGCGTGAGGCCCGGAGTGTGCGTGAGGCCTGGAGTGTGCGTGAGGCCTGGAGTGTGCGTGAGGCCCGGAGTGTGCGTGAGGCCCGGAGTGTGCGTGAGGCCCGGAGTGTGCGTGAGGCCCGGAGTGTGCGTGAGGCCCGGAGTGTGCGTGAAGCCTGGTGTGTGTGTGAGGCCTGGAGTGTGCGTGAGGCCCGGAGTGTGCGTGAGGCCCGGAGTGTGCGTGAGGCCCGGAGTGTGTGTGAAGCCTGGAGTGTGCGTGAGGCCTGGAGTGTGCGTGAGGCCCGGAGTGTGCGTGAGGCCCGGAGTGTGCGTGAGGCCCGGAGTGTGCGTGAGGCCCGGAGTGTGCGTGAGGCCCGGAGTGTGTGTGAGGCCCGGAGTGTGTGTGAAGCCTGGAGTGTGTGTGAGGCCTGGAGTGTGTGTGAGGCCTGGAGTGTGCGTGAGGCCCGGAGTGTGCGTGAGGCCCGGAGTGTGCGTGAGGCCCGGAGTGTGTGTGAGGCCTGGAGTGTGTGTGAAGCCCGGAGTGTGTGTGAGGCCCGGAGTGTGTGTGAGGCCCGGAGTGTGTGTGAGGCCCGGAGTGTGTGTGAGGCCCGGAGTGTGTGTGAGGCCCGGAGTGTGTGTGAGGCCCGGAGTGTGTGTGAGGCCCGGAGTGTGTGTGAGGCCCGGAGTGTGTGTGAGGCCCGGCGTGTGTGTGAAGCCTGGAGTGTGTGTGAGGCCCGGAGTGTGTGTGAGGCCCGGAGTGTGTGTGAGGCCCGGAGTGTGTGTGAAGCCTGGAGTGTGTGTGAGACCTGGAGTGTGTGTGAGGCCTGGAGTGTGTGTGAGGCCCGGAGTGTGTGTGAGGCCCGGAGTGTGTGTGAGGCCCGGAGTGTGTGTGAGGCCCGGAGTGTGTGTGAGGCCCGGAGTGTGTGTGAAGCCGGAGTGTGTGTGAGGCCCGGAGTGTGGGTGAGGCCCGGAGTGTGTGTGAGGCCCGGAGTGTGTGTGAGGCCCGGAGTGTATGTGAAGCCGGAGTGTGCGTGAGGCCCGGAGTGTGCGTGAGGCCCGGAGTGTGCGTGAGGCCCGGAGTGTGTGTGAGTCAAGGCGGCGCTGCGCATCACACGTCACGTGTTGCATTTTGAAACTTTGTACACATTTGTTACTTAGGCTCTGTTAAAAATATATGTAATATTTCTGATTATGGCATAGATTTCTCCCCACCCAATTAGGCTTATAAAGTAATGATAAAAAAACACAAATGCTTGATAAAGGGCCGGCCCGAGGAGAGTGGCGGGAAACAGAGGTCGACTGATATGGTTTTTTTCAGGCCGATGCCGAAGCCGATCTTCTGGAATCCGGGTCGGCCGATGGCCGATAAATGCTGCCAATTTATTTTGGGCGATATTTGGCCGATATGTGCTGGTTTTAACCTCTATTTGAAAGATAAAATGTAACACAAATAATTACTTGAGATAGACAAAATTTCTCAACAGAAACATTTATTGAACAGTTGACCAATCTGCACTTGTAAACTTAAATTAAAAATGTATAATGTAAAAAAATATTGTATAAATAATGTATAACAAATATATTAAATAAATGAAACAGGTAAGAAGAAAATAAACTGTCAAATAAACTTTTCAATAAGGAGGTATAAGCGGGCGGTTTTCTTTTCAGCCACCAGACTGTAATGACTTAAAAAGGGGAACAATTTACGAGGTTATAAGGTTATGTTAGTATTTTTTGTATAGTATCTTGACATCATTTTATAGATAGGTATAGATATAAAATCTAAAAAATGTTTCATAATTCAGCTAATAATACAGTACATTGTGAGTAATACAAGGCCAAAAACGTTTCTATCCTCTTCCCAAAAACTGTCCAGAAACATGTATTTTTGGTTTGTTTGTTTTGTTTGTTGACGTACAAAGCCAAATGGACATAACCTAGGCTTGATTATCACAAAAAAGGGTGAAAAAAACTTTAGGCCATATGGACAAAATTGAATGATTTAATAATATAGTAATAACTATAACTTATAACAATAACGTATTTCACTAGTAGATTGCTGTTGAACGACAAAAACAACCACCAGATGGGAAAATTATATTTTACAATAACTTTAAATGCACCACAACGCACCGTCTGTTGTTCTTCAGACACTGCTTAACGTCCCGCTACTAGCTAACTTTATGTTAAAGTTAGCTGCTGACTAGCATCCCGTGCAGCGAAGCGATGTTTCTGTTATTCTAACGTCTGTTTTCAGAGCATCCAAGAGAAGCACTGGCATAACAGTAACGTTAGCACCGTAATGAAGCACAGAAACCCACGTTGATATTCGGTCCGGTTGATATCGGTCGTTAAGGCACGAGTGCCGTATTAGCACCGGGTCTGTCTGTAGCTACTCACTAGCAAAGCAAAGTAAGTCCATCAGTAGCCTATTGTGCGTTGGTCTCTTTTTCAGTACTCAATACTGAGGGTACTCAGTACCCTCTCAAATAGAAGACACACAAACAGAACAAATAAAAGTCTCAGATTCACTGTCTAATTGCAAAATTCTTGCTTACTTATTGTGACATGATAGCAACCCTTCTGCTGTGATAATGCAACTTCAACTACGCCATCAATATCCAGAGTAGCCGAACGTCATGTCGCCTATTCATGTTTTTTCTCGAAGTTGGCAGTCACATATCAAAAGTTTCTAATTAAATATAAAGGAGTTGTAAGAATTGAATCCTTACCGTTTTCTCCAAGGAACTTGGCTCCTTCTTTATGCACTGGATGAGGTCTGCGCACTCCAACACCAACAACACTAGGCTGCCCACAGAAGCGCCTGCCTAATAATCGACTTGATATACTTGGATATTGGCCGATGCCGATTATGTTAAAAAATGCAAAAAATCAGCCAATTAATCGGGAAATACCGGCAGAGGCGTCGCAATAGGGCAGGCAAGCCAATCAATTGCCTGGGGCCCCGCATTTTAAGGGGGCCCCCGAGGGCTGATCATTCAAACAATCAGGAATGTTAATATAGAGACGCAGCATCATCTCTGCATTCCCCTTAGTGAGGCGCGTTTCTCGTTAAACTGGTTATGTTTTCCCGTCTCGCCTCAGAAGCCTTTTTCAAACTGGAGCAGCGCTTACTCGCGGCATGTAGAAAATGCATGATTTGATTTGTTAAACATGAAAAGGACTTATCCGTCTGGTATGGCCGCTCGCTCTAACGTTAACCTAGATAAATGTTCGCTATTATTAGTGAAGTGTTTGTGCGGAGTGTGGAGCGCGCAATGTATGACATGAGGCGCCGGTGCGATTAGGCTACTTGCATTTTACAATAAACAGTGGAAAAAACTTACAATACTCTATCATTTCTGGTCACAAGGAAAAGAATAATGCATCAGTCGCAATTTTACTTTTATGTGTGTAAAGTCACAATAACAAGACAACGTTGTGCTTTTGTAAAATAAAATAAAACAATCAGGAGCGCTTTCATCGTCTCCGTGAACTGGAGCGTGTTTCAAAAATAAGCAGAAACACAGCTTATACTAGCCTCTCATACATGATACATATATCTATATAAAGATTGAAATGTCCACTTTTAAACAAACAAATTCTAATCGAAAGCAAATATCATCTGATTATGTAATCCGTATGAAAGGTGCATTTTTTTGACATATTTATTATCATTAGCCTGCTTTTGTGGCAAGATTTATGAATGCGCTTGAATATAGGCTTCCTCCATGAACCCAGTATTTAAGCAGAAATTAATATAAACATGTGATTAGTGACTAAATCTGTTACACATTTGAAGATTTACTGTATCTTGAAGATTGTTGTATTGTATCTTCTGTTATAAAGATGAAGATTGACATTCCGTTAATTAAAAAATAAGCACATAATGTTGTAAAAAATAAACGACTTGTGTTCTGTTAGATGTTCTGTGTTTTGACTACTTTTTGAATTTTTTATAATAATATCTCTAGGAAATGAAGATATATTAACAAAAAAAAATCTTATATATTATATAGGCTATAAAACATAGCTATATAAAACATGTATATATATATATATATATAAAGGCCCTCATTGATTAATTTTGCCTGGGGCCCCGACTCGTGTTGGTTCGCCTCTGAATACCGGCCCGGGCACAGAATCTAAGCTCTACTGCAGATACTATAGAGATGATTAGTGTGTGTGTGTGTGTGTGTGTGTGTGTGTTATCAGACTGCTGCTCTCTGCTGCTGGTCGTAATGAATGTCCTCCGTCAGAGAGCAGATGTTGAGCTGCTGGTGTTTGTCTTTATCTGACGAGAGCAGGGCTTTGTTACGCAGCGGGAGACGTTTTTATACACACACACACACACACACACACACACACACACACACACACACACACACACACACACACACACACACACACACACACACACACAGATAGAGAGCAGGAGCAACAGCAGGAGTCTGATAACACACACATACACACACACACACACACACACACAGATAGAGAGCAGGAGCAACAGCAGGAGTCTGATAACACACACATACACATACACACACACACACACACACACACACCTGACGAGAGCAGGACTTCGTTACGCAGCGGGAGCCGTATTTACCTCTCGCTTATCGATCCCTGCAGATTCAATCGCCTCCGTCGGCACTTCTGCTGCAGTCTTTATGACACACACACTAAGCCAACCCCTGAACCTACCCATCACACACACACACACACACACACCGGATCCGGGCCG
>NW_027508948.1:27500-92500 GCF_051911475.1 Siphateles boraxobius
CAGTCATGATGCTGTATGGATGTGTGTGTATAATAATCTCAGTGATGCATTACTGTCCTGAATGTCCTCCACACTCTCTGTGAACCGGTCGGTGCTGGACCCGACTGGACCAAAATGAGCCATGTTGAATACGCTAAAGTGTGTGTGTGTTCAGACTCCAGAGATCTTTTCCAGGTTATATTTATAATACTTATATGAAGAGCCTAACGTTACACCACATTCTGGTTTAGCTCGTCCTCGTGTAGTGTTTAACACAGCCATCTGCCGGTAATTTACACCAGAGACATTTGCTCATAAACCCGCTCTAATCCAATCAGCACGAGCCACTGCACATCGCTCGTGTCGTTTAACTGATCGCTCTTAATGTGCACCCTTAATCTCTCGCCCTCCTGCTCCACGCAAATCTGATTTTACATCTGTAATTACAGAAGAGGCCCGAGATCTCGCGTCTGACAGGCTGGAAGAGCCGCTTCCTTTCTGAGAGCAAAACACACATGAAGCTTCATAAAACACTCATTCAGAGTATTAACAAACCACCGTCATGTCTGCAGTGCTAGTGTCAGCAAACACAAGAGTACCTGAAGGACTGGCGTCTGCCACTGCTCAGACAAACAGATACTGGTTCAACCTCTAGTTCATTACTGTAATCAGTCTTGAGGAATCATGTGCCTTTCTTAGGGGACGTCAACATAACACGTGTTCTTGCATTCAAAAAGAATAGAACAGAAACCAACAGAAAAGAACGGAAATCAAAAGAATAGAACAGAATGTAACAGAATAGAACAGAATGGGAAAGAATAGAACAAAATGGGAACGAATAGAACAGAATGGGAAAGAATAGAACAGAATAGAACAGAATGGGAAAGAATAGAACAGAATGGGAAAGAATAGAACAGAATGAGAAAGAATAGAACAGAATGGGAAAGAATAGAACAGAATGGGAACGAATAGAACAGAATGGGAAAGAATAGAACAGAATGAGAAAGAATAGAACAGAATGGGAAAGAATAGAACAGAATGGGAAAGAATAGAACAGAATGAGAAAGAATAGAACAGAATGGGAAAGAATAGAACAGAATGGGAACGAATAGAACAGAATGGGAAAGAATAGAACAGAATGAGAAAGAATAGAACAGAAACCAACAGAATAGAACGGAAATCAAAAGAATAGAACAGAATGGGAAAGAATAGAACAGAATGAGAAAGAATAGAACAAAATGGGAACGAATAGAACAGAATGGGAAAGAATAGAACAGAATGAGAAAGAATAGAACAGAATGGGAAAGAATAGAACAGAATGGGAACGAATAGAACAGAATGGGAAAGAATAGAACAGAATGAGAAAGAATAGAACAGAATGAGAAAGAATAGAACAGAATGGGAAAAAATAGAACAGAATGGGAAAGAATAGAACAGAATAGAACAGAATAGAACAGAATGTAACAGAATAGAACAGAATGGGAAAGAATAGAACAGAATAGAACAGGAACCAGAAACAACCAGATTAGAACAGAAATCAAGAGAATAGAACAGAATAGAACGCAACAGAATGTGGCTTAAATATTGGCTATTTTAGTGTTTAACTCTGCAATGTGACTGACAGCTGAAGATCTGCGACATTAATTAGCACAACGCTGAACAACATCAAGATCAAAATAAGTGTTTTACACTAAGGTTCAATTCGTTAACATTAGTTAATTAGGTATCATGAACCAACACTGAACAACCATTTTACAGCATTTACTAATCAAACTTTATGTTGATTAATAAATATATAACAAATATTAAAATACATTAGTATATGTAGAAATTAGCCCAAACGAATAAATGCAATAAAAGCTGCTCATTATTAGTCCATGGCACTGAATAACAGAGATGGTGAACCGCTCTGTGATTGGAGATGAGAGGTCACTAACACACACCACTGGGTCACCATCAAACACACACCACTGGGTCACCATCAAACACACACCACTGGGTCACCATCAAACACACACCACTGGGTCACCATCAAACACACACCACTGGGTCACCATCAAACACACACCACTGGGTCACCCTCAAACACACACCACTGGGTCACCATCAAACACACACCACTGGGTCACCATCAAACACACACCACTGGGTCACCATCAAACACACACCACTGGGTCACCATCAAACACACACCACTGGGTCACCATCAAACACACACCACTGGGTCACCATCAAACACACACCACTGGGTCACCATCAAACACACACCACTGGGTCACCATCAAACACACAGCACTGGGTCACCATCAAACACACACCACTGGGTCACCATCAAACACACACCACTGGGTCACCATCAAACACACACCACTGGGTCACCATCAAACACACACCACTGGGTCACCATCAAACACACACCACTGGGTCACCATCAAACACACACCACTGGGTCACCATCAAACACACACCACTGGGTCACCATCAAACACACACCACTGGGTCACCCTCAAACACACACCACTGGGTCACCATCAAACACACACCACTGGGTCACCATCAAACACACACCACTGGGTCACCATCAAACACACACCACTGGGTCACCATCAAACACACACCACTGGGTCACCATCAAACACACACCACTGGGTCACCATCAAACACACACCACTGGGTCACCATCAAACACACACCACTGGGTCACCATCAAACACACAGCACTGGGTCACCATCAAACACACACCACTGGGTCACCCTCAAACACACACCACTGGGTCACCATCAAACACACACCACTGGGTCACCATCAAACACACACCACTGGGTCACCATCAAACACACACCACTGGGTCACCATCAAACACACACCACTGGGTCACCATCAAACACAACACACATCACAAGACGTGACGTAATGACACTATTTAGAACTACTATTCTAGTAAATGTGAAAATACACTCAATTATTCTCAATAATACTATTCGTTCTCATCAAAAAGAAAGTAGAAAAATGGACCTCTAGCTTGTCAAACAAACACCTATATCAGTAGCTCATCTAAACACTAGAACTATAGAGTCCTTTGCTGAAGATTTCCCAGAGAAATAAACCTCTCATGCTGAAACTCACACACAATTCACACAACGACGTTTAATGAGATTATTCCCGCTGTGCTACTCGACCGAATAAGTCTGGTTTCTGCCCACAAGCCGCTTTACATTTTCTCAAACACATCGACACAGAGGGATGGAAAACACTTCTCAATATCCAAAAGGACAAACGCTTCCTGCAGTGCTACATTGGTATTCTGCTCTCAGTTTCGCCGAGAGCCAAACGGTATCAAACCCTCTATGACCTCCGACTCGCATCCCAACACAGGAGAGAGAGAATACTGAAAAACAAATGCAAAATCTCAGTTCTGTCTCGTATGAAATCCTAACTTTGGGTGACCCAACACAAGCAGCAACATGGGTGTCCCCTGCAAAGGGTCTGTACATATACATCAAATGTTACTTATTCATTATATATATATATATATATATATATATATATATATATATATATATATATATATATAGTTGTGTGCATAAGATTGCATAACATTTTTGTCTCCTAAGACACAAGATTATTTTAAAGAAACTACATGAGCTATTTACAAGCATATTTCCCACAAGACAAAATAATTTTCCTCCTAGAGCACCAGTGAATGTGTGCAGCTTTTGTAATAGTTGTGTGTGAGTGCATGCAGTTACTGCTGGAAAGGTTTCAATATGCAGGAGATTCTGGAAAACCTGGTAATTATGATTTATAAGAAGAGCTTTGTGTAGTAACTGCTCAGGACAAACAGAGATGTATGAAAATCATTCATAAAACATAGAAACAGGAATATACACATCATCAGAAGAACCAAAGGGATGAAAACTTTGAAAGAATCATGTGTGTCAGATGAGTTATTATTGAGTCTGTGGAATAGAGGGAATATCTGTGAAAGAGCTTCAGGGCAGGACTAAACACAAATAAAACTTCATTTTTTATGGCCGTACTTCTTTTCTTAAATGATAAACATCTTGCAACATCTTATATATAAACTAAAACCCTGACAGAATACTTTTTATACGTAAATATAAATGTATATTTGATTAGCATGTTGTGCTAACTACAGTATTGATGATGCTTTTAATCTTAAATGGAGAAAATCTATCCACTAAAACAGTAAAGGTGCCATGATTCAGAAAGCCAACCAACGAAAGACAGAAGGAGAGTGAAAATGAAAAAAGAACTGGCTGAGATAATAGGTGAAGAACAGATAAGATAAAGAGAAGGATAGAGAGAAACAGAAGACAAGAGAAGAGAGTAAAAGCAATGGGTCTGGAAGAGAGAGTAACAGATGAGTGTAGACGAGTACAAAATGGATCTCGCCCAAAAAATTGGGATTGCTTTCTGGAACTGAAGACAGCAAGCGATTGGGAGAGAATTGAACAAAACTTGCTTTAGAAGAGAACAAAATATAAGAAGCAGTGATTCATCTAACTTAGAGCAACCTGAACCCTCTAAAGGGCCGAACACAAAATGACCAGAAGCGTCCATTCAGAACAGCAACTTGGAGAAAGAGAAACTCTTCAGCCGCTCTTTCAAAGCGTTTATCAAGGGTTCTGTCAGCACGACTATTAGAACAGTCTGAACGTATCAGATCAATGCCATGAACAGAAGAATGAAGCACGTCAAAACACACACAGGCGAGTCTCAATGCGAGTCTATGAACTGAGGCTTACCTTCTTTGCAGTATTTCCCCCGGAAGCGTGTGTGAGAGCAGTCGCAGTGGACCTCCCCGAACTGGACGGTGCAGTATCCTCCATTGAGGCAGGGGTTCTGCTTGGTGCACAGATACTCCAGATCGTTATGAATGCCATTGCTGTTGAGAAGAGAGGGAGGCATCTCGCCCACCTTCAGGTTGGAGATCAGACCCATGAAGGGAGGCTCGTATTTCACCGTGCTGGACGTTAGCGCGGACAGGCGTACGTCCGGGGGAATCCCCCCTACGAAGAGGTCGCTGACGACGGCCATTTCTTTGCGCTTGGAACGGACTTCGGCCACTTTGGTTTCCCCGTCCACCATCAGCATGGTCTCGCGGTAGTTTCGGGTGAGCAGGACCATGTGCCAGCGGTCGTCATTGACGCGGGTCTCCATCTGCAGGCTAGCTGGTTCGGCGCAGTGGATGGCGAACCGGAGCTGAAGGTGTCCTTCGCCGATTAGCAGCTCCAAGAAGTCACAGTTCCCACCGTCGTCCAGGTAAAGAACCAGAGCTTTGCTCACGTTGGTCTTCAGACTGAAGCTGAGCTCCCCGATCGATCCTGCTTCCCAACGGGAGTAACGCGCCCACTGGCCGGGAGCACCGCTGAACTCCAGGGCCCCTGCCGACAGAAAGAGTCCAGCTAACAGCAACGGCCACAGGGGCCGGAGAGTGGACCAACACCGAGACTTCATTTCACCCACGCCGGTGATACGAGCTCAGAAACCTCCTCCACTGAGACAGCAGAGCTCCTCGTGACTCTGAGAGATGGGGAACAGACGGCTCAATTCCCAATGCTGCAGGATCACACAGGCCAATTGTTCACTCTCTTTCTTGCCCTGCTCCTCTTTATCCAGACTCTATCCGTAGTCTCTCCATTGGTCGGTGCATTAGGCTGGAGGTGGATGAGAGATAAATGGCTCCCAATTTAGATTTTCTCTGAAACTCTTTCAATCCAAGAAGAGATTTCAAAGCAGAGATTTGGTGTCCAGTGGACCACGGGTGGAGGTCATGGTCGAGTCTTTATGTGATTCATGTTCTTCCAAACGGCCTTATTCCCACGGTAGGAACGATCTACTGCCCTCCAGATTCCAGCATTTTCCAGGCCTACAAGACAAAAGGGAACATTTGATTAGCTCAGCAGCAAACACAGCCTTACTAAACCCAGCAGACAGGGTCAAGGGTTTGAGATCACCCTGCTGGGACGGATATTCACTGACAATCCTTCATCTGAGCAGACACTGATATCCGAGGTTTGAGAGACCCTTCACACCCGCCTGTGGTGTTTCAGAACTGATCAGGTGTTTCTGTTCAGTGTAGAAATGCTACATGTTAAATCACACAAATGTTGCCATTAGTTGGGCCAGTTTTAACCAGCCTGCGACCACAATGCTCTGACTGAAAACTGTGAAAATGGCAGTCATGTTTCAAGAAAACAGCACAATCACTCAGCCAGACATCGGATCCAGACACTCTATCATCTCTTGTTACGCTGATGTATCTTAATGAAGATCTGTGCTGAACGCTGATGTTTATATATTACAGCGCTGCTCTAATCTAATCTGAAACAAAATGGAGTCGCTGTCTGGAAAGTCTGATTGCTGCTCTTGACCCGCCGGCCTTCACGAAGACCTGCCCATTATTTCTGAAGAGAGAATTTAACTGCCCGCATGAAGCGCTCACAATTAAACACTCGTCGCCTATCAGCCCTTATTTGGGGGAACTATTCCTTTAACTGCTTGTGATTCTCCTCATTTGTAAATTATTCTGGATAACAGCAACTGCAACAAAAATAATCATAAAAATGTACATGTTTAAGTTCTGCCACTGAATTAGATGACTCCCATTCATTTAAATACACCCCCTCAGCCCAAAACCCCATTTCAACCAATCTGATGTGCACTAACTGATTGACAGGGAGAGTATTTGGACCATATTACGCACTGTGTACTCAACGGTGTAGTGTATTAGTTTTATAAGGTTATTTTGTCACCCATCAGAGTCTAAAAGCCCCTCCCGCTCTTAAAGTTGGGATCGTTGAGTGCATGAAGTGTCCCACATTCCACACTTCACTTTACAGTTAATTAAGTGCATCATCCAGTTGTTTAAAGTGTACTTTTTCCTTTTCGAATTCCCACTAATTACACTATTTATACTTGCAAAACTGCATGGAAAGGTAATTGGGATGCACCTGCGTAGTTTTACACGAATTTCAGCTCAAATGTTTTCATGTCTAATATAGGCTAAACATTCATTATAAACGCTGCAAAAGGCTATGTTAATATTGAGAGACCGCACTGAATAAATCCAGCCATGTTGAACGCCGAGCCATTTATTAAAGGGTCAGTGATTGTCAGATGATGATTATGAGTCTCTTCATGCATATGAATATATAATGTCCACTTCAGAAATGGCAAAGCACTTACTCAACTCCATCACGCGCCCCGTGGGTCACACTGCCGAGAGTGTGTGAGACAGGCAGTGATTGTTGAATAGGATGAGTGTTAATGTTTGGGGAAGTTTGTGTGCGTGTGTGAAACTTAAACATGATCTATCAGGCCATTTTCTGGTTGGCTTCTCTGGTTCTGGAGTTGTTCTAGACCAGTGGAGGTTTCTGCACTTCTTCTCCCACAGGAAACACTCAGTGATTATAACACAAGGCCACAGTGTTGTGCTGACCTGTGACCCTTGCACTGAAAAACCACACAAGGAAAACAGACTTCTGTTGAGAGAGCTGTGATTTTTGGGTTCAGACGGTTCAGTATATTGTTGTTGTTTTGCGCTATTTTCTTTTTACAATGTTTTAATTGAACACAGATGCTTTGGTAATAAGAATGTAAAAATATTTGTCAAGCCAAAAATATAACATAGAAATTGAGATGAATCTGAATTTGTGCATCTATCATATAGCATCATATACACAAGGTGTTATCATAACCGTGGTGTTTGTCAGTGATTCTCCACTGTGTGTCCGTCACTAAAGCCAAATGAGAAACAGCTGTAATGTCACTTCATTATCTTCATTTAAACATCAGCTCATTAAAAGCATCTAGAACAGGCCATCTGACGCAGTTCACATACTTAAAACTGACATTAATTTCCACCGACATACTCCCCAGAGATGTGAACGCTGGAACAGAACTCCGTCTGACTGCCGGCTTCATGTCATTTCCAGTCGCTGGATTTGACAGTTAATGAGCTTCATCAAATTCTGTTTTTTAAAGTCTAATCAATAGGGCTGCGATAAACGATTATTTTTAAAACGATTAATCTAGCGGCTATTTTTTCGATGCATCGGTTAATCTAACGATTCATTTTTCCAGTCCGATTCGATTTCGATTCGATAATCGATTATCTCCTCATTAATTGACTAATAGCAATTTATACATGTTGATTTACATATCTGAATGAAAAAAAAACATGAATTCCTTAACATTGCAATATATGTTTATTGCTTTTAAAATTCCAAAATAAAAGACTATACAAGTGCAAAGTAATGAATTCTTAGTCAGAGGTAGCATTCAATAAAACCTTGAAGCTTTGAAAATAGACCTAGCTTATTGAAGAAAAGTGCAATCTGTCACCACACATTAAAGAGCCACAAAATAGTAGGCCTATTTATGGTTTAATTTTCTTTGACTGACCAAATTTGAAAGTTGAGACTTTATTAATTGTTCCTTCTTGGTCCTGTCTGTCAGCGCGTTGTCAGTGTCCTCTATGCATTTTTCACGACATTAATAGCTATAAGCGCATACTTGCAGCAGTCTCGCGCGCGCTTAGAGCTCGTGTGAATCGCACGCATAAACTGAAGTTAAGGAACAACCTCGATCCATCAGCAAACGCCACATAGATCGCTTCATTTCACTGCGCTTCATGACCTTTTTTTCATTTTGCGCGAAGAAGCCGTTCGCCGGAGATGCGGAGTTCATTCATGATTTTTAGGCTACCGGTATAATAATCATCCTGCCGCTGGGTCTGAGTGAGTCATTTACTCTTTAAAATAAAATACCTTATTTTACTCATTTAAGACTGCTCTTATGAGGACACTCGATAAAACGGACAGTTTGGCGTAATTTGTGTGTTATGGTTCGTTCAAGCCCGAAAGAGAACTCGATACTGACGCACATTTTTCTGTGTGTGTGTACTTTAGAGGAACGAGTGCTTGCCGCCTTGCACTTCTGATAGTCTGAGGAGCCACTCGTGTTGCTACTACTCTCCAGCGCCGCCATTAGGGGTGTGAACCTACACTGGTCTCACGGTTCGGTTCGATTACGATTATCATGTCATCGATTCAGTTCAATTCGATATCGCGATGCATCCCGGTGCACTGCATCTGCAATTTCAATTTTTAATTTTTAGCGACATGGGGTTAGTTGTCACGACGTCTGGGCGATAAAAACAGCAATGATAATTATCGAAATATCATTTTCATAGATAAAACGACAACAAGAGTTCGATAAATGTTCAATATAATGTTTATGTAACGAAACCGCACTGCTCATTTGAGCCGCGCGTCACACGGACGTGTTTACTTGCTGATCGTCTCGGTCACATGACCACTGACCAGCGCTGAGATCCAGTGAGAAACACGATGACTGATGATTTAAACTAGTAGATGAAGCAGCGCTGATAAATAGTGCAACGATACAGTCAGAAGCTTTTCAATCTACAAATCACCAGCATTTACCCTGGATTTACTGTAGTAACCTAACACTAACCATGGTATTGTGGCAGAAATGTGGGATATTATTATATTATTAATGTAGACATGTACTATAGTAATAGAATATAAACACTGTATTTTTTTGTGATAAAGTTATAGCGTTTGAGCATTATACTAAATGTATTTAGGCTAATGTTTTTCATACAAATACCATAGAAACCTTATAGTTACATTTTACATTTTTGTTATAGAGATGCAATATGCGTGACTTTATCTGTGGTTATCATATTCTAAATGTATGCTACTATGGAAGACAAATGGTTAATTTTAATAAAACTCAAACAGTCAGAATATTTACATTTTACAAATATATAAATTAGGTTACAATTATTAAAGATGATACTGTTTTTTTTTTTTTTAATGAACATAAATTTACATCTGCATCTCAACACAAGCTAATATCAAATGAGCATTTCTGAGCCAAAACATGTCATATTATTATTAATATGTCAGCCTGCACTGCAAACTGTGCTGAAGATACGATTCATCTAAGTCGGGCGACACACACCGGTTTCATGATTTGACAATATCACCCGTTTAGAACATGCAGAAACTAAGAACTTAATTTTTCTATTAATATATTTATTTTGTTCAAGAAAAAGAAAAGTGAAAAAGTGTAAAGAATTGAAAAAGTGTTTGTCATGTTCTGACCATAAACAGTAGTTTAAAACCACAATTAACAGTCTGTTTTCTACAACTTTCACTTAATAGCAAAATCTGGCTTTAAACTGGAAAGAAATGAAGATTTGATATTTATCATGATAATTATCGAGATCAACTGATATGAAATATGTTATAGTGAAATTTTTTTGGCTATATTGCCCAGCCCCAATAGTCTGTATCCCAGTAACATTACAAAAATGACATTAAGACAAGAACTTCATCATTTCACTTGTCTCATATTGGATGAAGTTTGCATCATTGATGCTGTTATTATCCTGTTTATTACTGTGAAGCTGCTTTGAAACCATTTCTATTGTATAAAGCGCTTTAGAAATAGAGCTGACTTGACTTAAACCGATGGGCTTTTAATATAAGGACAGCCTGACTTTGAATCATTGTCCTCTCTAGCTGTGCACATATTTAACAATGACACAAAAAAGAGAACCAGAAGTAAAATAGAAAATATCAAAGTGTTGCTGTCAGTAATTCACTCAGCTTCCTCTTCAAGTGCAAACAGACACTATAAACCCTGAGCTCCAGCACACGCATCACTTCCTGTCAGACGAACAGCATGAAGGGCATGAAGGCACACACACACTGCGCTGATAAGACTCTCCCCGGTGTATCTCTCATCACACAGCGCTGATAACACACTCGAGGGCACTACACAGGAGACGAGGGCACGAGCTGGACCTTCAGCACTGACACTGAGCGCTTCATAAACACTGATCTCAGGTCAGCTGATCTGCCATCGTGTGACGGCGCTTCATAAACACTGATCTCAGGTCAGCTGATCTGCCATCGTGTGACGGCGCTTCATAAACACTGATCTCAGGTCAGCTGATCTGCCATCGTGTGACGGCGCTTCATAAACACTGATCTCAGGTCAGCTGATCTGCCATCGTGTGAAAGCGCTTCATAAACACTGATCTCAGGTCAGCTGATCTGCCATCGTGTGACGGCGCTTCATAAACACTGATCTCAGGTCAGCTGATCTGCCATCGTGTGACGGCGCTTCATAAACACTGATCTCAGGTCAGCTGATCTGCCATCGTGTGACGGCGCTTCATAAACACTCATCTCAGGTCAGCTGATCTGCCATCGTGTGACGGCGCTTCATAAACACTGATCTCAGGTCAGCTGATCTGCCATCGTGTGACGGCGCTTCATAAACACTGATCTCAGGTCAGCTGATCTGCCATCGTGTGACGGCGCTTCATAAACACTGATCTCAGGTCAGCTGATCTGCCATCGTGTGAAAGCGCTTCATAAACACTGATCTCAGGTCAGCTGATCTGCCATCGTGTGACGGCGCTTCATAAACACTGATCTCAGGTCAGCTGATCTGCCATCGTGTGACGGCGCTTCATAAACACTGATCTCAGGTCAGCTGATCTGCCATCGTGTGACGGCGCTTCATAAACACTGATCTCAGGTCAGCTGATCTGCCATCGTGTGACGGCGCTTTATAAACACTGATCTCAGGTCAGCTGATCTGCCATCGTGTGACGGCGCTTTATAAACACTGATCTCAGGTCAGCTGATCTGCCATCGTGTGACGGAGCTTCAAAAACACTGATCTCAGGTCAGCTGATCTGCCATCGTGTGACGGCGCTTTATAAACACTGATCTCAGGTCAGCTGATCTGCCATCGTGTGACGGCGCTTTATAAACACTGATCTCAGGTCAGCTGATCTGCCATCGTGTGACGGCGCTTCATAAACACTGATCTCAGGTCAGCTGATCTGCCATCGTGTGACGGCGCTTCATAAACACTGATCTCAGGTCAGCTGATCTGCCATCATGTGACGGCGCTTCATAAACACTGATCTCAGGTCAGCTGATCTGCCATCGTGTGACGGCGCTTCATAAACACTGATCTCAGGTCGGCGCTTCATAAACACTGATCTCAGGTCAGCTGATCTGCCATTGTGTGACGGCGCTTCATAAACGCTGATCTCAGGTCAGCTGATCTGCCATCGTGTGACGGCGCTTCATAAACACTGATCTCAGGTCAGCGCTTTATAAACACTGATCTCAGGTCAGCTGATCTGCCATTGTGTGACGGCGCTTCATAAACACTGATCTCAGGTCAATTGATCTGCCATCGTGTGACGGCGCTTCATAAACACTGATCTCAGGTCAGTTGATATCCCATCGTGTGACAGCGCTTTATAAACACTGATCTCAGGTCATTTGATCTGCCATCGTGTGACAGCGCTTTATAAACACTGATCTCAGGTCAGCTGATCTGCCATCGTGTGACAGCGCTTTATAAACACTGATCTCAGGTCAGCTGATCTGCCATCGTGTGACGGCGCTTCATAAACACTGATATCAGGTCAGCTGATCTGCCATCGTGAGACGGCGCTTTATAAACACTGATCTCAGGTCAGCTGATCTCCCATCGTGTGACGGCGCTTCATAAACACTGATCTCAAGTCAGCTGATCTGCCATCGTGTGACGGCGCTTCATAAACACTGATCTCAGGTCAGCTGATCTGCCATCGTGTGACGGCGCTTCATAAACACTGATCTCAGGTAGGCTGATATCCCATCGTGTGACGGCGCTTCATAAACACTGATCTCAGGTCAGCGCTTCATAAACACTGATCTCAGGTCAGCTGATCTGCCATTGTGTGACGGCGGTTCATAAACACTGATCTCAGGTCAGCTGATCTGCCATCGTGTGACGGCGCTTCATAAACACTGATCTCAGGTCAGCTGATCTGCCATCGTGTGACGGCGCTTTATAAACACTGATCTCAGGTCAGCTGATCTGCCATCGTGTGACGGCGCTTCATAAACACTGATCTCAGGTCAGCTGATCTGCCATCGTGTGACGGCGCTTCATAAACACTGATCTCAGGTCAGCTGATCTGCCATCGTGTGACGGCGCTTCATAAACACTGATCTCAGGTAGGCTGATATCCCATCGTGTGACGGCGCTTCATAAACACTGATCTCAGGTCAGCGCTTCATAAACACTGATCTCAGGTCAGCTGATCTGCCATTGTGTGACGGCGGTTCATAAACACTGATCTCAGGTCAGCTGATCTGCCATCGTGTGACGGCGCTTCATAAACACTGATCTCAGGTCAGCGCTTTATAAACACTGATCTCAGGTCAGCTGATCTGCCATTGTGTGACGGCGCTTCATAAACACTGATCTCAGGTCAGTTGATCTGCCATCGTGTGACGGCGCTTCATAAACACTGATCTCAGGTCAGTTGATATCCCATCGTGTGACAGCGCTTTATAAACACTGATCTCAGGTCAGCTGATCTGCCATCGTGTGACAGCCCTTTATAAACACTGATCTCAGGTCAGCTGATCTGCCATCGTGTGACGGCGCTTCATGAACACTGATCTCAGGTAGGCTGATATCCCATCGTGTGACGGCGCTTCATAAACACTGATCTCAGGTCAGCTGATCTGCCATCGTGTGACAGCGCTTCATAAACACTGATCTCAGGTCAGCGCTACATAAACACTGATCTCAGGTCGGCGCTTCATAAACACTGATCTCAGGTCAGCTGATATCCCATCGTGTGACGGCGCTTCATAAACACTGATCTCAGGTCAGCTGATCTGCCATCGTGTGACGGCGCTTTATAAACACTGATCTCAGGTCAGCTGATCTGCCATCGTGTGACGGCGCTTCATAAACACTGATCTCAGGTCAGCTGATCTGCCATCGTGTGACGGCGCTTCATAAACACTGATCTCAGGTCAGCTGATCTGCCATCGTGTGACGGCGCTTCATAAACACTGATCTCAGGTCAGCGCTTCATAAACACTGATCTCAGGTCGGCGCTTCATAAACACTGATCTCAGGCAGCTGATCTGCCATTGTGTGACGGCGCTTCATAAACACTGATCTCAGGTCAGCTGATATCCCATCGTGTGACGGCGCTTCATAAACACTGATCTCAGGTCAGCTGATCTCCCATCGTGTGGCGGCGCTTCATAAACACTGATCTCAGGTCAGCTGATCTCCCATCGTGTGACGGCGCTTCATAAACACTGATCTCATGTCAGCTGATCTGCCATCGTGTGACGGCGCTTCATAAACACTGATCTCAGGTCAGCTGATATCCCATCGTGTGACGGCGCTTCATAAACACTCATCTCAGGTCAGCTGATCTCCCATCGTGTGACGGCGCTTCATAAACACTGATCTCAGGTCAGCTGATCTCCCATCGTGTGACGGCGCTTCATAAACACTGATCTCAGGTCAGCGCTTCATAAACACTGATCTCAGGTCGGCGCTTCATAAACACTGATCTCATGTCAGCTGATCTGCCATCGTGTGCCAGGTCGATCTGCCAGGTCGGCGCTTCATAAACACTGATCTCATGTCAGCTGATCTGCCATCGTGTGACGCCGCTTCATAAACACTCATCTCAGGTCAGCTGATCTGCCATCGTGTGACGGCGCTTCATAAACACTGATCTCAGGTCAGCTGATCTCCCATCGTGTGACGGCGCTTCATAAACACTGATCTCAGGTCAGCGCTTCATAAACACTGATCTCAGGTCAGCTGATCTGCCATTGTGTGACGGCGCTTCATAAACACTGATCTCAGGTCAGCTTCATAAACACTGATCTCAGGTCAGCTGATCTCCCATCGTGTGACGGCGCTTCATAAACACTGATCTCAGGTCAGCTGATCTCCCATCGTGTGACGGCGCTTCATAAACACTGATCTCATGTCAGCTGATCTCCCATCGTGTGACGGCGCTTCATAAACACTGATCTCAGGTCAGCTGATCTCCCATCGTGTGACGGCGCTTCATAAACACTGATCTCATGTCAGCTGATCTGCCATCGTGTGACGGCGCTTCATAAACACTGATCTCAGGTCAGCTGATATCCCATCGTGTGACGGCGCTTCATAAACACTCATCTCAGGTCAGCTGATCTCCCATCGTGTGACGGCGCTTCATAAACACTGATCTCATGTCAGCTGATCTGCCATCGTGTGACGGCGCTTCATAAACACTGATCTCAGGTCAGCTGATATCCCATCGTGTGACGGCGCTTCATAAACACTCATCTCAGGTCAGCTGATCTCCCATCGTGTGACGGCGCTTCATAAACACTGATCTCAGGTCAGCGCTTCATAAACACTGATCTCAGGTCGGCGCTTCATAAACACTGATCTCAGGTCAGGTGATCTGCCATTGTGTGACGGCGCTTCATAAACACTGATCTCAGGTCAGCTGATCTGCCATCGTGTGACGGCGCTTCATAAACACTGATCTCAGGTCAGCTGATATCCCATCGTGTGACGGCGCTTCATAAACACTGATCTCAGGTCAGCGCTTTATAAACACTGATCTCAGGTCAGCTGATCTGCCATCGTGTGACGGTGCTTCATAAACACTGATCTCAGGTCAGCTGATCTCCCATCGTATGACGGCGGTTCATAAACACTGATCTCAGGTCAGCTGATCTGCCATTGTGTGACGGCGCTTCATAAACACTGATCTCAGGTCAGCTGATCTGCCATCGTGTGACGGCGCTTCATAAACACTGATCTCAGGTCAGCTGATCTGCCATCGTGTGACGGCGCTTCATAAACACTGATCTCAGGTCAGCTGATCTGCCATAGTGTGACGGCGCTTCATAAACACTGATATCAGGTCAGCTGATCTGCCATCGTGTGACGGCGCTTCATAAACACTGATCTCAGGTCAGCTGATCTGCCATAGTGTGACGGCGCTTCATAAACACTGATATCAGGTCAGCTGATCTGCCATCGTGTGACAGCGCTTTATAAACACTGATCTCAGGTCAGCTGATCTGCCATCGTGTGACGGCGCTTCATAAACACTGATATCAGGTCAGCTGATCTGCCATCGTGAGACGGCGCTTTATAAACACTGATCTCAGGTCAGCTGATCTCCCATCGTGTGACGGCGCTTCATAAACACTGATCTCAAGTCAGCTGATCTGCCATAGTGTGACGGCGCTTTATAAACACTGATCTCAGGTCAGCTGATCTGCCATCGTGTGACGGCGCTTCATAAACACTGATCTCAGGTCAGCTGATCTGCCATCGTGTGACGGCGCTTCATAAACACTGATCTCAGGTCAGCTGATCTGCCATCGTGTGACGGCGCTTCATAAACACTGATCTCAGGTAGGCTGATATCCCATCGTGTGACGGCGCTTCATAAACACTGATCTCAGGTCAGCGCTTCATAAACACTGATCTCAGGTCAGCTGATCTGCCATTGTGTGACGGCGGTTCATAAACACTGATCTCAGGTCAGCTGATCTGCCATCGTGTGACGGCGCTTCATAAACACTGATCTCAGGTCAGCGCTTTATAAACACTGATCTCAGGTCAGCTGATCTGCCATTGTGTGACGGCGCTTCATAAACACTGATCTCAGGTCAGTTGATCTGCCATCGTGTGACGGCGCTTCATAAACACTGATCTCAGGTCAGTTGATATCCCATCGTGTGACAGCGCTTTATAAACACTGATCTCAGGTCAGCTGATCTGCCATCGTGTGACAGCCCTTTATAAACACTGATCTCAGGTCAGCTGATCTGCCATCGTGTGACGGCGCTTCATAAACACTGATCTCAGGTAGGCTGATATCCCATCGTGTGACGGCGCTTCATAAACACTGATCTCAGGTCAGCTGATCTGCCATCGTGTGACAGCGCTTCATAAACACTGATCTCAGGTCAGCGCTACATAAACACTGATCTCAGGTCGGCGCTTCATAAACACTGATCTCAGGTCAGCTGATATCCCATCGTGTGACGGCGCTTCATAAACACTGATCTCAGGTCAGCTGATCTGCCATCGTGTGACGGTGCTTTATAAACACTGATCTCAGGTCAGCTGATCTGCCATCGTGTGACGGCGCTTCATAAACACTGATCTCAGGTCAGCTGATCTGCCATCGTGTGACGGCGCTTCATAAACACTGATCTCAGGTCAGCTGATCTGCCATCGTGTGACGGCGCTTCATAAACACTGATCTCAGGTCAGCTGATCTCCCATCGTGTGACGGCGCTTCATAAATACTGATCTCAGGTCAGCTGATCTGCCATCGTGTGACGGCGCTTCATAAACACTGATCTCAGGTCAGCTGATCTGCCATCGTGTGACGGCGCTTCATAAACACTGATCTCAGGTCGGCGCTTCATAAACACTGATCTCAGGCAGCTGATCTGCCATTGTGTGACGGCGCTTCATAAACACTGATCTCAGGTCAGCTGATCTGCCATCTTGTGACGGCGCTTCATAAACACTGATCTCAGGTCAGCTGATCTGCCATCGTGTGACGGCGCTTCATAAACACTGATCTCAGGTCAGCTGATCTGCCATCGTGTGACGGCGCTTCATAAACACTGATCTCAGGTCAGCGCTTCATAAACACTGATCTCAGGTCAGCTGATCTGCCATTGTGTGACGGCGCTTCATAAACACTGATCTCAGGTCGGCGCTTCATAAACACTGATCTCAGGCAGCTGATCTGCCATTGTGTGACGGCGCTTCATAAACACTGATCTCAGGTCAGCTGATATCCCATCGTGTGACGGCGCTTCATAAACACTGATCTCAGGTCAGCTGATCTCCCATCGTGTGGCGGCGCTTCATAAACACTGATCTCAGGTCAGCTGATCTCCCATCGTGTGACGGCGCTTCATAAACACTGATCTAATGTCAGCTGATCTGCCATCGTGTGACGGCGCTTCATAAACACTGATCTCAGGTCAGCTGATATCCCATCGTGTGACGGCGCTTCATAAACACTCATCTCAGGTCAGCTGATCTCCCATCGTGTGACGGCGCTTCATAAACACTGATCTCAGGTCAGCTGATCTCCCATCGTGTGACGGCGCTTCATAAACACTGATCTCAGGTCAGCGCTTCATAAACACTGATCTCAGGTCGGCGCTTCATAAACACTGATCTCATGTCAGCTGATCTGCCATCGTGTGCCAGGTCGATCTGCCAGGTCGGCGCTTCATAAACACTGATCTCATGTCAGCTGATCTGCCATCGTGTGACGGCGCTTCATAAACACTCATCTCAGGTCAGCTGATCTGCCATCGTGTGACGGCGCTTCATAAACACTGATCTCAGGTCAGCTGATCTCCCATCGTGTGACGGCGCTTCATAAACACTGATCTCAGGTCAGCGCTTCATAAACACTGATCTCAGGTCAGCTGATCTGCCATTGTGTGACGGCGCTTCATAAACACTGATCTCTGGTCAGCTTCATAAACACTGATCTCAGGTCAGCTGATCTCCCATCGTGTGACGGCGCTTCATAAACACTGATCTCAGGTCAGCTGATCTCCCATCGTGTGACGGCGCTTCATAAACACTGATCTCAGGTCAGCTTCATAAACACTGATCTCAGGTCAGCTTCATAAACACTGATCTCAGGTCAGCTGATCTCCCATCGTGTGACGGCGCTTCATAAACACTGATCTCAGGTCAGCTGATCTGCCATCGTGTGACGGCGCTTCATAAACACTGATCTCAGGTCAGCTGATCTGCCATCGTGTGACGGCGCTTCATAAACACTGATCTCAGGTCAGCTGATCTGCCATAGTGTGACGGCGCTTCATAAACACTGATATCAGGTCAGCTGATCTGCCATCGTGTGACGGCGCTTTATAAACACTGATCTCAGGTCGGCGCTTCATAAACACTGATCTCAGGTCAGCTGATCTGCCATCGTGTGACGGCGCTTCATAAACACTGATCTCAGGTCAGCTGATCTGCCATCGTGTGACGGCGCTTCATAAACACTGATCTCAGGTCAGCTGATCTGCCATAGTGTGACGGCGCTTCATAAACACTGATATCAGGTCAGCTGATCTGCCATTGTGTGACGGCGCTTCATAAACACTGATCTCAGGTCAGCTGATCTGCCATCGTGTGACGGCGCTTCATAAACACTGATCTCAGGTCAACGCTTTATAAACACTGATCTCAGGTCAGCGCTTTATAAACACTGATCTCAGGTCAGCGCTTTATAAACACTGATCTCAGGTCAGCGGTTTATAAACACTGATCTCAGGTCAGCTGATCTGCCATCGTGTGACGGCGCTTCATAAACACTGATCTCAGGTCAGCTGATCTCCCATCGTGTGACGGCGCTTCATAAACACTGATCTCAGGTCAGCTGATCTCCCATCGTATGACGGCGCTTCATAAACACTGATCTCAGGTCAGTTGTTTCAGGGTTTCAGGGTATAAGAGAGGATCTCAGTAAAGATGAACATGTAAAACGCTCATCTAAACGCTGTGTGTGTCTCAGCCTCACGCCTGTAGGTTTAACCTCAGGTTTAGGTGTGTGTTTAACACACATGCTAATGAACATATAATGTGTGTTTCGTGCTAACGGCGATCTGTCGTGCATCATCACAGGAACGAAACGCCTTCGGACAGACAGGAGTCGTTTAACTTCCTGCATCTGCTCCTCACACTCATCCGCCGAGGGATTCACACGTCTGTTTATCTGACATTTACTCTACAAGCTAATCTGATGGCTTTGCTGGAACGTTCATGCGTTCAGTTTCTCACAGCGTTGCAGAACTCAGACGCACGTGTCACACGAGGATTCGTCTGATCTGTATTTGAAAGCATAAGTCTCAGGATATTCTTAACTAGACCTCTCACAATTATCAATTAATCATCTGATCGCGGTTATTAAATCTCATCACAATTATTTGAGCACTGCAATACAAATTGAATTGCAAAAAAGGGAAATGTAAGCACTTAAAGAAAAGCACAATGTCGTGTCTCTGTTTCCAGTGCGGAAGTGAAGCAGGAGAGTAAAGGATCAAGAATATAAAAACACTAGTAAAGCACATCAATATAGACAAAGATCGCCCTTCATACAAAGTACAGGCTTGTGGATTTAATCAGACTGCATTACATTACATTACATTACATTACGCTACGTTATGTTATGTTATATTATGTTAAATTATGTTACTTTATGTTACATTACGACACATTATATTATGTTATGTTACATTATGTTACGTGCATCATGTTATATGACTTTATGTTACGTTACATAACACGATGTTATGTTATGTTACGTTATATTATATATTTTATTTATTTACTTATTTTCACAGCACGAAAGTAACAAATATGGGACTATTTTATTATACGATTATAAAATAATGTATTAGACTAACACTGTAAGTGACATGAACAAAACATGTTTTATTAATATACGCAATTAATTGTGAGTACAAAATTCATGATCATTACAGGCCTATTTTTAACTTGACACACCGTTTTCAAAACCCTACATTTGTGAATCTAAATCCATCACTCGACTCCACAGGAAAGAAGCGGCTCCCGATTCTAAACGTTTATGGAATGGAGTGCTTTATGGAGAATCGCTACTGTTTCTCAGCACAGCCCTGGAAATCCACTGAAAATCAATATCAGTAACAGGGATAATATTTAACAAACGTTTGATTCTCAGAGGAGCTGCTGCTGAGCTCATTCATCCTCATCTGGCACATTCCCTCAGAATACAGATGTTTCTGACAGACACATAAACGCTGGCATTCTCCTTCCACGACACACACTGCTAAAGCGTAACGAGCGGGTCTGTGAGGGTAAACACACATTGCTAAAGCGTAACATGCAGGTCTTTGAGGGTAAACACACGATGCTGAAGCGTAACGAGCGGGTCTGTGAGGGTAAACACACACTGCTAAAGCGTAACGCGTGGGTCTGTGAGGGTAAACACACACTGCTAAAGCGTAACACGCAGGTCTGTGAGGGTAAACAAACACTGCTAAAGCGTAACGTGCGGGTCTGTGAGGGTAAACACACACTGCTAAAGCGTAACGTGCGGGTCTGTGAGGGTAAACACACACTGCTAAAGCGTAACGTGCGGGTCTGTGAGGGTAAACACACACTGCTAAAGCGTAACACGCAGGTCTGTGAGGGTAAACACACACTGCTAAAGCGTAACGTGCGGGCCTGTGAGGGTAAACACACACTGCTAAAGCGTAACACGCAGGTCTGTGAGGGTAAACACACACTGCTAAAGCGTAACGCTCGGGTCTGTGAGGGTAAACACACACTGCTAAATAGTAACGCGCTGGTCTGTGAGGGTAAACACACTGCTAAAGCGTAACGTGCGGGTCTGTGAGGGTAAACAAAAACTGCTAAAGCGTAACGCGCGGGTCGGTGAGGGTAAACACACACTGCTAAAGCGTAACGTGCGGGTCTGTGAGGGTAAACACACACTGCTAAAGCATAACGCGCGGGTCTGTGAGGGTAAACACACACTGCTAAAGCGTAACGTGCGGGTCTGTGAGGGTAAACACAAACTGCTAAAGCATAACGCGCGGGTCTGTGAGGGTAAACACACACTGCTAAACGTAACGCGCGGGTCTGTGAGGGTAAACACACACTGCTAAAGCGTAACGCGTGGGTCTGTGAGGGTAAACACACGATGCTAAAGCGTAACGTGCGGGTCTGTGAGGGTAAACACACACTGCTAAAGCGTAACGTGCGGGTTTGTGAGGGTAAACACACACTGCTGAAGCGTAACGTGCGGGTCTGTGAGGGTAAACACACTGCTAAAGCGTAACGCGGGGGTCTGTGAGGGTAAACACACACTGCTAAAGCGTAACGCTCGGGTCTGTGAGGGTAAACACACACTGCTAAAGCGTAACACTCGGGTCTGTGAGGGTAAACACACAATGCTAAAGCGTAACGCTCGGGTCTGTGAGGGTAAACACACAATGCTAAAGCGTAACGCTCGGGTCTGTGAGGGTAAACACACACTGCTAAAGCGTAACGTGCGGGTCTGTGAGGGTAAACACACGATGGTAAAGGGTAACGCGCGGGTCTGTTAGGGTAAACACACACTGCTAAAGCGTAACGTGCGGGTCTGTGAGGGTAAACAAACACTGCTAAAGCGTAACGTGCGGGTCTGTGAGGGTAAACAAACACTGCTAAAGCGTAACGTGCGGGTCTGTGAGGGTAAACAAACACTGCTAAAGCGTAACGTGCGGGTCTGTGAGGGTAAACACACACTGCTAAAGCGTAACGTGCGGGTCTGTGAGGGTAAACAAACACTGCTAAAGCGTAACGTGCGGGTCTGTGAGGGTAAACAAACACTGCTAAAGCGTAACACGCAGGTCTGTGAGGGTAAACACACACTGCTAAAGCGTAACGTGCGGGTCTGTGAGGGTAAACACACGATGGTAAAGGGTAACGCGCGGGTCTGTTAGGGTAAACACACACTGCTAAAGCGTAACGTGCGGGTCTGTGAGGGTAAACACACACTGCTAAAGCGTAACGCATGGGTCTGTGAGGGTAAACACACACTGCTAAAGCGTAACGTGCGGGTTTGTGAGGGTAAACACACACTGCTGAAGCGTAACGTGCGGGTCTGTGAGGGTAAACACACTGCTAAAGCGTAACGCGGGGGTCTGTGAGGGTAAACACACACTGCTAAAGCGTAACGCTCGGGTCTGTGAGGGTAAACACACACTGCTAAAGCGTAACACTCGGGTCTGTGAGGGTAAACACACAATGCTAAAGCGTAACGCTCGGGTCTGTGAGGGTAAACACACAATGCTAAAGCGTAACGCTCGGGTCTGTGAGGGTAAACACACACTGCTAAAGCGTAACGTGCGGGTCTGTGAGGGTAAACACACGATGGTAAAGGGTAACGCGCGGGTCTGTTAGGGTAAACACACACTGCTAAAGCGTAACGTGCGGGTCTGTGAGGGTAAACACACACTGCTAAAGCGTAACGTGCGGGTTTGTGAGGGTAAACGCACTGCTAAAGCGCAATGCGTGGGTCTGTGAGGGTAAACACACACTGCTAAAGCGCAATGCGTGGGTCTGTGAGGGTAAACACACACTGCTAAAGCGTAACGCGTGGGTCTGTGAGGGTAAACACACACTGCTAAACCGTAACGCGTGGGTCTGGGAGGGTAAACACACACTGCTAAAGCGCAATGCGTGGGTCTGTGAGGGTAAACACACACTGCTAAAGCGTAACGCGTGGGTCTGTGAGGGTAAACACACACTGCTAAAGCGTAACGCGTGGGTCTGTGAGGGTAAACACACACTGCTAAAGCGCAATGCATGGGTCTGTGAGGGTAAACACACACTGCTAAAGCGCAATGCATGGGTCTGTGAGGGTAAAGACACACTGCTAAAGCGCAATGCGTGGGTCTGTGAGGGTAAACACACACTGCTAAAGCGCAATGCATGGGTCTGTGAGGGTAAACACACACTGCTAAAGCGCAATGCATGGGTCTGTGAGGGTAAACACACACTGCTAAAGCGCAATGCATGGGTCTTTGAGGGTAAACACACACTGCTAAAGCGCAATGCGTGGGTCTGTGAGGGTAAACACACACTGCTAAAGCGTAACGCTCGGGTCTGTGAGGGTAAACACACACTGCTAAAGCGTAACGCTCGGGTCTGTGAGGGTAAACACACACTGCTAAAGCGTAACGTGCGGGTCTGTGAGGGTAAACACACACTGCTAAAGCGTAACGCTCGGGTCTGTGAGGGTAAACACACACTGCTAAAGCGTAACGCTCGGGTCTGTGAGGGTAAACACACACTGCTAAAGCGCAATGCGTGGGTCTGTGAGGGTAAACACACACTGCTAAAGCGTAACGCTCGGGTCTGTGAGGGTAAACACACACTGCTAAAGCGTAACGCTCGGGTCTGTGAGGGTAAACACACACTGCTAAAGCGTAACGCTCGGGTCTGTGAGGGTAAACACACACTGCTAAAGCGTAACGTGCGGGTCTGTGAGGGTAAACACACACTGCTAAAGCGTAACGTGCGGGTCTATGAGGGTAAAAACACACTGCTGAAGCGTAACGTGCGGGTCTGTGAGGGTAAACACACACTGCTAAAGTGTAACGCGTGGGTCTGTGAGGGTAAACACACACTGCTAAAGCGTAACGCTCGGGTCTGTGAGGGTAAACACACAATGCTAAAGCGTAACGCTCGGGTCTGTGAGGGTAAACACACAATGCTAAAGCGTAACGCTCGGGTCTGTGAGGGTAAACACACACTGCTAAAGCGTAACGTGCGGGTCTGTGAGGGTAAACACACGATGGTAAAGGGTAACGCGCGGGTCTGTTAGGGTAAACACACACTGCTAAAGCGTAACGTGCGGGTCTGTGAGGGTAAACAAACACTGCTAAAGCGTAACGTGCGCGTCTGTGAGGGTAAACAAACACTGCTAAAGCGTAACGTGCGGGTCTGTGAGGGTAAACAAACACTGCTAAAGCGTAACGTGCGGGTCTGTGAGGGTAAACACACACTGCTAAAGCGTAACGTGCGGGTCTGTGAGGGTAAACAAACACTGCTAAAGCGTAACGTGCGGGTCTGTGAGGGTAAACAAACACTGCTAAAGCGTAACGTGCGGGTCTGTGAGGGTAAACAAACACTGCTAAAGCGTAACGTGCGGGTCTGTGAGGGTAAACACACACTGCTAAAGCGTAACGTGCGGGTCTGTGAGGGTAAACACACGATGGTAAAGGGTAACGCGCGGGTCTGTTAGGGTAAACACACACTGCTAAAGCGTAACGTGCGGGTCTGTGAGGGTAAACAAACACTGCTAAAGCGTAACGTGCGGGTCTGTGAGGGTAAACAAACACTGCTAAAGCGTAACACGCAGGTCTGTGAGGGTAAACACACACTGCTAAAGCGTAACGTGCGGGTCTGTGAGGGTAAACACACGATGGTAAAGGGTAACGCGCGGGTCTGTTAGGGTAAACACACACTGCTAAAGCGTAACGTGCGGGTCTGTGAGGGTAAACAAACACTGCTAAAGCGTAACGTGCGGGTCTGTGAGGGTAAACAAACACTGCTAAAGCGTAACACGCAGGTCTGTGAGGGTAAACACACACTGCTAAAGCGTAACGTGCGGGTCTGTGAGGGTAAACACACGATGGTAAAGGGTAACGCGCGGGTCTGTTAGGGTAAACACACACTGCTAAAGCGTAACGTGCGGGTCTGTGAGGGTAAACAAACACTGCTAAAGCGTAACGTGCGGGTCTGTGAGGGTAAACACACACTGCTAAAGCGTAACGTGCGGGTCTGTGAGGGTAAACACACGATGGTAAAGGGTAACGCGCGGGTCTGTTAGGGTAAACACACACTGCTAAAGCGTAACGTGCGGGTCTGTGAGGGTAAACAAACACTGCTAAAGCGTAACGTGCGGGTCTGTGAGGGTAAACAAACACTGCTAAAGCGTAACACGCAGGTCTGTGAGGGTAAACACACACTGCTAAAGCGTAACGTGCGGGTCTGTGAGGGTAAACACACGATGGTAAAGGGTAACGCGCGGGTCTGTGAGGGTAAACACACGATGGTAAAGGGTAACGCACGGGTCTGTTAGGGTAAACACACACTGCTAAAGCGTAACGTGCGGGTCTGTGAGGGTAAACACACACTGCTAAAGCGTAACGCGTGGGTCTGTGAGGGTAAACACACGATGCTAAAGCGTAACGTGCGGGTCTGTGAGGGTAAACACACACTGCTAAAGCGTAACGTGCGGGTTTGTGAGGGTAAACACACACTGCTGAAGCGTAACGTGCGGGTCTGTGAGGGTAAACACACTGCTAAAGCGTAACGCGGGGGTCTGTGAGGGTAAACACACACTGCTAAAGCGTAACGCTCGGGTCTGTGAGGGTAAACACACACTGCTAAAGCGTAACACTCGGGTCTGTGAGGGTAAACACACAATGCTAAAGCGTAACGCTCGGGTCTGTGAGGGTAAACACACACTGCTAAAGCGTAACGTGCGGGTCTGTGAGGGTAAACACACGATGGTAAAGGGTAACGCGCGGGTCTGTTAGGGTAAACACACACTGCTAAAGCGTAACGTGCGGGTCTGTGAGGGTAAACACACACTGCTAAAGCGTAACGTGCGGGTTTGTGAGGGTAAACGCACTGCTAAAGCGCAATGCGTGGGTCTGTGAGGGTAAACACACACTGCTAAAGCGCAATGCGTGGGTCTGTGAGAGTAAACACACACTGCTAAAGCGTAACGCGTGGGTCTGTGAGGGTAAACACACACTGCTAAAGCGTAACGCGTGGGTCTGGGAGGGTAAACACACACTGCTAAAGCGCAATGCGTGGGTCTGTGAGGGTAAACACACACTGCTAAAGCGTAACGCGTGGGTCTGTGAGGGTAAACACACACTGCTAAAGCGTAACGCGTGGGTCTGTGAGGGTAAACACACACTGCTAAAGCGCAATGCATGGGTCTGTGAGGGTAAACACACACTGCTAAAGCGCAATGCATGGGTCTGTGAGGGTAAAGACACACTGCTAAAGCGCAATGCGTGGGTCTGTGAGGGTAAACACACACTGCTAAAGCGCAATGCATGGGTCTGTGAGGGTAAACACACACTGCTAAAGCGCAATGCATGGGTCTGTGAGGGTAAACACACACTGCTAAAGCGCAATGCATGGGTCTTTGAGGGTAAAGACACACTGCTAAAGCGCAATGCGTGGGTCTGTGAGGGTAAACACACACTGCTAAAGCGCAATGCGTGGGTCTGTGAGGGTAAACACACACTGCTAAAGCGTAACGCTCGGGTCTGTGAGGGTAAACACACACTGCTAAAGCGTAACGCTCGGGTCTGTGAGGGTAAACACACACTGCTAAAGCGTAACGCTCGGGTCTGTGAGGGTAAACACACACTGCTAAAGCGTAACGCTCGGGTCTGTGAGGGTAAACACACACTGCTAAAGCGTAACGTGCGGGTCTGTGAGGGTAAACACACACTGCTAAAGCGTAACGTGCGGGTCTATGAGGGTAAAAACACACTGCTGAAGCGTAACGTGCGGGTCTGTGAGGGTAAACACACACTGCTAAAGTGTAACGCGTGGGTCTGTGAGGGTAAACACACACTGCTAAAGCGTAACGCGTGGGTCTGTGAGGGTAAACACACACTGCTAAAGCGTAACGTGCGGGTCTGTGAGGGTAAACACACACTGCTAAAGCGTAACGCGTGGGTCTGTGAGGGTAAACACACACTGCTAAAGCGCAATGCGTGGGTCTGTGAGGGTAAACACACACTGCTAAAGTGTAACGCGTGGGTCTGTGAGGGTAAAGACACACTGCTAAAGCGTAACGCGTGGGTCTGTGAGGGTAAACACACACTGCTAAAGCGTAACGTGCGGGTCTGTGAGGGTAAACACACACTGTTAAAGCGTAACGTGCGGGTCTGTGAGGGTAAACACACACTGCTAAAGCGCAATGCGTGGGTCTGTAAGGGTAAACACACACTGCTAAAGTGTAACGCGTGGGTCTGTGAGGGTAAAGACACACTGCTAAAGCGTAACGCGTGGGTCTGTGAGGGTAAACACACACTGCTAAAGCGCAATGCGTGGGTCTGTGAGGGTAAACACACACTGCTAAAGTGTAACGCGTGGGTCTGTGAGGGTAAAGACACACTGCTAAAGCGTAACGCGTGGGTCTGTGAGGGTAAACACACACTGCTAAAGCGTAACGCTCGGGTATGTGAGGGTAAACACACACTGCTAAAGCGTAACGCTCGGGTCTGTGAGGGTAAACACACACTGCTAAAGCGTAACGCGTGGGTCTGTGAGGGTAAACACACACTGCTAAACGTAACGCTCGGGTCTGTGAGGGTAAACACACACTGCTAAAGCGCAATGCGTGGGTCTGTGAGGGTAAACACACACTGCTAAAGCGCAATGTGTGGGTCTGTGAGGGTAAACACACACTGCTAAAGTGTAACGCGTGGGTCTGTGAGGGTAAACACACACTGCTAAAGCGTAACGCTCGGGTATGTGAGGGTAAACACACACTGCTAAAGCGTAACGCTCGGGTCTGTGAGGGTAAACACACACTGCTAAAGCGTAACGCGTGGGTCTGTGAGGGTAAACACACTGCTAAACGTAACGCTCGGGTCTGTGAGGGTAAACACACACTGCTAAAGCGTAACGTGCGGGTCTGTGAGGGTAAACACACACTGCTAAAGCGTAACGCTCGGGTCTGTGAGGGTAAAGACACACTGCTAAAGCGCAATGCGTGGGTCTGTGAGGGTAAACACACACTGCTAAAGCGCAATGTGTGGGTCTGTGAGGGTAAACACACACTGCTAAAGCGCAATGTGTGGGTCTGTGAGGGTAAACACACACTGCTAAAGTGTAACGCGTGGGTCTGTGAGGGTAAACACACACTGCTAAAGCGTAACGCTCGGGTCTGTGAGGGTAAACACACACTGCTAAAGCGTAACGCGTGGGTCTGTGAGGGTAAACACACGATGCTAAAGCTTAACGTGCGGGTCTGTGAGGGTAAACACACACTGCTAAACGTAACGCTCGGGTCTGTGATGGTAAACACACGATGCTAAAGCGTAACATGCTGGTCTGTGAGGGTAAACACACTGCTAAAGCATAACGTGCGGGTCTGTGAGGGTAAACACACTGCTAAAGCATAACGCTCGGGTCTGTGATGGTAAACACACGATGCTAAAGCGTAACGTGCGGGTCTGTGAGGGTAAACACACACTGCTAAACGTAACGCTCGGGTCTGTGATGGTAAACACACGATGCTAAAGCTTAACGTGCGGGTCTGTGAGGGTAAACACACACTGCTAAACGTAACGCTCGGGTCTGTGATGGTAAACACACGATGCTAAAGCGTAACGTGCTGGTCTGTGAGGGTAAACACACTGCTAAAGCATAACGTGCGGGTCTGTGAGGGTAAACACACTGCTAAAGCATAACGCTCGGGTCTGTGATGGTAAACACACGATGCTAAAGCGTAACGTGCGGGTCTGTGAGGGTAAACACACACTGCTAAAGCGTAACGTGCGGGTCTGTGAGGGTAAACACACACTGCTAAAGCGTAACGCTCGGGTCTATGAGGGTAAACCCACACTGCTAAAGCGTAACGTGCGGGTCTGTGAGGGTAAACACACACTGCTAAAGCGTAACGCGTGGGTCTGTGAGGGTAAACACACACTGCTAAACGTAACGCTCGGGTCTGTGAGGGTAAACACACACTGCTAAAGCGTAACGCGTGGGTCTGTGAGGGTAAACACACTGCTAAAGCGTAACGTGCGGGTCTGTGAGGGTAAACACACACTGCTAAAGCGTAACGCGTGGGTCTGTGAGGGTAAACACACACTAAACACACACTGTTTGTGAGGGTGAAGCGGCTCGTATCGTTCTCATGGTCCCCAGCGCTGTAATCACTTCTGCCATCTGGAGCTCGCAAGGAAAGCGCTGGGCGGAGGTTTAATGCGCTCGAGTGAATGATGCTAATCACGCCTGTAAATCTGGGCTAGGGGCCTCCTGCTAAACAGATGAAGCTGAAGAGATCTTGCGTTCATTAGATGCTGTTGCCCCAGAGCATCGCTTGCACCTTTTCACTTTATTCTCATATTTTTCCTCTCTTCTTGATCACATTATGTCTCTGGAGTCAAACGTGTTTATCCAATCAGCACTGATTACCTCTGCTGTTAATAAAGCCTATTAGAGGCGCTTTTTGATTAGCCAATCAAACGCAGCACGCCGCCTTCGAATGCTGTTTCGCTTCTACGCAGAGACGAGCTCGAGATGCACAGGTTCTTCCTGTTGAACACGACACTCAAAACAAGCATCAAACAAGCGTTTTCACTGCAAAGACACTGATAAACACATGGAGATTCAGGCAGGTCAGGTGACTGAACTGTGAGGGCAAAGGTCAACCTTCACACAGCATATCCAGCAGAGACAAGCTCTTCTCTGAAAGCTGCTCTGATTCAGAACTGGGATCTTCCTTCTATCTCCAGATAATTATATTCCTGATGAATAATTCAGCCCTCAGTCATCTTCAAATACATGCAAAACACTGCAAATCATCTGCCAGCTCACACATGCATATTAATGAGTGGGCGTGGCTTTTCGGTTCTCATCAGGTTCTCCTGCAGAAACATGAATGTGTTCCAGCACACGGATCTCTCTGTAAATGCTCAGTGTTTAACAGAAATCATTATAGCAGACAGACGGAAAGCGGATGCTCTTTCCTTTCCTTTGAAATGGCGTCAATAAATTAATGCCGGAGAGGCCGACGAATCGTATAAATAATTAAAACGTCCTGGTTAAAAGATTACAGTGAGAGCAAGTGGACTCTTATCAAATAAACACACAGAGAACCGCTGGACTCGACCGCCTTTGATGCTGAAATCAGATTATTGAATTAATCAGCAGGGAGATCCGGTCCGTATTGAGCCATGAAGATTTCTCTCTCTCTGTCTCTATCTGTCTGTCTCTGTCTGTTTCTGTCTGTCTCTGTCTGTCTCTGTCTGTCTGTCTCTGTCTGTCTCTGTCTGTCTGTCTGTCTGTCTCTGTCTGTCTGTCTCTGTCTGTCTGTCTCTGTCTGTCTGTCTCTGTCTGTCTGTCTCTGTCTGTCTGTCTCTGTCTGTCTCTGTCTGTCTCTGTCTGTCTCTGTCTGTCTGTCTCTGTCTGTCTCTGTCTGTCTCTGTCTGTCTCTGTCTGTCTGTCTCTGTCTGTCTCTGTCTGTCTCTGTCTGTCTCTGTCTGTCTGTCTCTGTCTGTCTCTGTCTGTCTCTGTCTGTCTCTGTCTGTCTGTCTCTGTCTGTCTCTGTCTGTCTCTGTCTGTCTCTGTCTGTCTGTCTCTGTCTGTCTCTGTCTGTCTCTGTCTGTCTGTCTCTGTCTGTCTGTGTCTGTCTGTGTCTGTCTCTGTCTGTCTGTCTCTCTCTCTCTCTCTCTCTCTCTCTCTCTCTCTCTCTCTCTCTCTCGAATCTAAACAGATTAACACTCCACTAACACACACAAAGAGTGGGCTCTTTGATACCAATCTTTCATTTGAAAGTCACGTGTCTAGCATTATAGTCCTTCACGTCTATTGCGATCTCAAAACTCCGGCCAGTTGATAATACCTAGAATATATAAATCGGCTGCTTGCGGTAGATCCTTTTCCTATTTAGCACCAAAACTTTGGAACAATCTTCCTAACATTGTCCGGGAAGCAGACACAGTCTGTCAGTTCAAAGCTAGACTAAAAACACATCTCTTTGACCTAGCATTCACATAACACTCTATAGACTTCTATAATTCAATATTAGGCTGCATAGATTAGGTCAGCCGGAACTGGGAACACTTCCCTCAAATCCTGATGTACTCGTTACATCATAAGAAGAATGGCATCTACGCTAATTTTAGTGTCTTTGTTTATCCCGAGGTTTTCCCGCAGCCTGCCGGATCCAGGCCGTTTCCAGATCTGACGAAGGACTTTCGCCTGGACCCGATGACAATGCAGTGCTGAAGTGCCAACTAGCCTCTCCCTATGGAGGATCCCTATACCACTCTACAGATAAAGCGTTGTGGAATTAAATCTTAATGCGCATGTGAACGCCATCAGCGTCTATCACAGGTTCACGTTTAATGTGTCCCTGAGCAAGACACTTAACCCCTAGTTGTTCCAGAGGCGTGCGACCTCTGACATACATAGCAATTGTAAGTCACTTTGGAGAAATATCCAGGCCATTTCCAGATCTGACGAAGGACTTTCGCCCTGGACCCGGTGACAATGCAGTGCTGAAGTGCCAACTAGCCTCTCCCTATGGAGGATCCCTATACCACTCTACAGATAAAGCGTTGTGGAATTTTTTGGTTTGCGTGCCTACCCAAAGTGATAAGATAAAATAAAATTCTGCATCAAAATTTATAGACAAGACAAGTAGTTTGTTTAGGCATGGTTTGTAAGGAATTACAAACCTGCGCACATATATTCAAACGCACATAACTATAGAATCAATTCTTAATGCGCATGTGAACGCCATCAGCGTCTATCACAGGTTCACGTTTAAAGTCTGTTTAGAGAGAACGGTGTCGTCTTAGCGGCCCCTAATTTAATAACAAATGATCATTTAGACGGAAGTGAATCAATCAAAACTAACTTTATCTGGAAAAAACATTTTTCAAGACTCACTATAAAACCAAACCAATCTCTGTTACCTTAAATTATATGTTTATCTCTGTAAAGCTGCTTTGAAACAATCTACATTGTTAAAAGCGCTATATAAATGAGGATGACTTGACTAGTATCTGTTAAACTGCATTTTTCCATCTTAAAAATATATATAAATTACGTCATATGCTCTCAATGACAAATGCAGAACAGTTAGTTCATGTGTTCATGACAGCAAGGCTAGATTATTGTAATGCTCTACTGGGTGGTTGCCCTGCACGCTTAATAAACAAACTACAGCTAGTTCAAAACGCAGCCGCTAGAGTTCTTACCAGAACCAGGAAGTACGACCATATTAGCCCGGTTGTGTCAACACTGCATTGGCTCACTATTAAACATCGTTTACATTTTAAAATATTGCTGATTACTCACAAAGCACTAAATGGTTTAGCTCCGCAGTACTTGAGCGAGCTCTTAACGCATTATAGTCCTTCACGTCTATTGCGATCTCAAAGTTCGGGCCAGTTGATAATACCTAGAATATCTAAATCGACTGCTGGCGGTAGATCCTTTTCCTATTTAGCACCAAAACTTTGGAACAATCTTTCTAACATTGTCCGGGAAGCAGACACAGTCTGTCAGTTCAAATCTAGATTAAAAACACATCTCTTTGACCTGCCATACACATAGGAAATTATACATTCCTATTATTCAAATCAGTTAAATGATTATTAGGCTGCATAAATTAGATCAGCCGGAACCGGGAACACTTCCGATAACACCTGATGTACTCGCTACATCATAAGAAGAATGGCGTCTATGCTAATGTTAGTATTTCTGTTTATTCCGAGGTAAACTGTAATCGGCCGGACCCGGGCCGTATCCAGATCAGATGGAGGACCTGCGCCTAGACACACTCACACATACACACACACACGTTTGTTTTGCTATACCTGTGAGGACATTCCATAGGCGTAATGGTTTTTATCCTGGACAAACTGTATTTTCTATCCCCCTATCTTCTCACACACACACACACACACACACACACACACACACACACACACACACAGGGATGTTAAATGGCTGCCTCTCGTTCTCTATGTGACGGCGATCGGCCACTTTAGTGTCTGTTATTAAAAGCTCTTTTGCTTCCCGTCAGTCTCCCGCGTCTGTAATGGAGGTATTTTCTCCCACTTGGTTTTGTGTTGTGAATAAAAGCATCATGCAGTGAATAATACCTGAACACACAAAAGCCAGAGAAACAGACGTGATTGACTGTCATTAAGTCTGAGAGAATCGTTTATAATTTCAGCGTGTATTAAAATCACAGTTTGACAGAGAAGACGCACGTCCCGCTGAGAGAGTTCGACTGAATCACAGCGTCTCTGCAAGGACAGTAAATCTCAATGTTTGGATTTTACATCATTGAGAAAACAGAAGCATGAAGCATCCACTGGTTTAAATGTGCTTTATTTCAGCAAAGAAACCAAATCCGTCTCCTGAAGGATCCTGTATCTTATTCACACCTGATATGTGAGAACTTAAATCAAGTCGCTGTCAATCATCTTAGCACATGCTTCCTTTCTATGCAAATTAGGCTGCTTTGAAATTAATTTCACAAAAGTCAGCATAACTGACTTGGAAAATAAACTAATTCCTATCAAACATCTACAGTTTCTCATGGTCAACAGGACATCCTGCTTACAAAAACAAGTGCTGCCCTTGAGCTGTCAATCACTGTGACATCACTCACAGGAGGTCACTGATCCCGCCCCCTCCATCCTGAGCTGTCAATCACTGTGACTTCACTCACAGGAAGTTACTGATCCCGCCCCCTCCATCCTGAGCTGTCAATCACTGTGACATCATTCACAGGAAGCTACTGATCCCGCCCCCTCCATCCTGAGCTGTCAATCACTGTGACATCACTCACAGGAAGTTACTGATCCTGCCCCCTCTATCCTGAGCTGTCAATCACTGTGACATCACTAACAGGAAGTTACTGATCCCGCCCCCTCCATCCTGAGCTGTCAATCACTGTGACATCACTCACAGGAAGTTACTGATCCCGCCCCCTCCATCCTGAGCTGTCAATCACTGTGACATCACTCAATGGAAGTTATTGATCCCGCCCCCTCAATCCTGAGCTGTCAATCACTGTGACATCACTAACAGGAAGTTACTGTTCCCACCTTGTCCATCCTGAGCTGTCAATCACTCTGACATCACTCACAGCTACTGTTATGCCATAAATTAATACATGATTAACTGACTGTATTTTTCTATGTACATTTCCGAAATGCACTTTCTGTAAAGCTGCTTTGAGACAATGTGTATTGTGAAAAGCGCTATACAAATAAATTTGAATTGAATTGAATTGAATTGATGTCACTGGAAGTCACTGATCCTGCCCCCTCCAACCACAGCTGTCAATCACTGTGACATCACTTACAGAGGTTACTGATCCCGCACTCCACAGCTGTCAATCACTGTGACATCACTCACAGGAGGGCACTGATCCCACCCCCTCCAACCACAGCTGTCAATCACTGTGACATCACTCACAGGAGGTCACTGATCCCACCCCCTCCAACCACAGCTGTCAATCACTGTGACATCATTCACAGGAGGTCACTGATCCCGCCCCTCCAACCACAGCTGTCAATCACTGTGACATCACTCACAGGAGGTCACTGATCCCACCCCCTCCAACCACAGCTGTCAATCACTGTGACATCACTCACATGAGGTCACTGATCCCACCCCCTCCATCCACAGCTGTCAATCACTGTGACATCACTCACAGGAGGTCACTGATCCCGCCCCTCCAACCACAGCTGTCAATCACTGTGACATCACTTACATAGGTTACTGATCCCGCCCTCCACAGCTGTCAATCACTGTGACATCACTCACAGGAGGTCACTGATCCCGCCCCCTCAAACCACAGCTGTCAATAACTGTGACATCACTCACAGGAGGTCACTGATCCCACCCTCCACAGCTGTCAATCACTGTGACATCACTCACAGGAGGTCACGGAATCCGCCCCCTCCAACCACCTCTGTCAATCACTGTGACATCACTTACAGAGGTTACTGATCCCGCCCTCCACAGCTGTCAATCACTGTGACATCACTCACAGGAGGTCACTGATCCCGCCCCCTCCAACCACAGCTGTCAATCACTGTGACATCACTCACAGGAGGTCACTGATCCCGCCCTCCACAGCTGTCAATCACTGTGACATCACTCACAGGAGGTCACTGATCCCGCCCCCTCCAACCACAGCTGTCAATCACTGTGACATCACTCACAGGAGGTCACTGATCCCACTCTCCACAGCTGTCAATCACTGTGACATCACTCACAGGAGGTCACTGATCCCACTCTCCACAGCTGTCAATCACTGTAACATCACTCACAGGAGGTCCCTGATCCCACTCTCCACAGCTGTCAATCACTGTGACATCACTCACAGGAGGTCACTGATCCCACTCTCCACAGCTGTCAATCACTGTGACATCACTCACAGGAGGTCACTGATCCCACTCTCCACAGCTGTCAATCACTGTGACATCACTCACAGGAGGTCACTGATCCCACTCTCCACAGCTGTCAATCACTGTGACATCACTCACAGGAGGTCACTGATCCCACTCTCCACAGCTGTCAATCACTGTGACATCACTCACAGGAGGTCCCTGATCCCACTCTCCACAGCTGTCAATCACTGTGACATAACTTACAGGAGGTCACTGATCCCGCCCTCCACAGCTGTCAATCAAACGGACACCTTCACCGGCCTCTGCAGTGGAGCAGTTCGCAAATCTGCTAATCAATGTGATTCATTATCATTTGTATATTTGATATACAAACATACACACACTTATACAGTGCGAGATATATGTTGCACATGGTACGAAATATAAATATACCTTATTCCAATGAAATTACCCGAGATGCCTAGAAGAACACAGGCAAACCATATACTGTTACAATTCTGTGTTTATTGTCTTCATGTTTCATTGATCCAATGTTTTATTACAGCAATAGCTGGATGAATTTCTTTATTTAAGGAACGTCATAAGTTTGATGACGTCTATGAGTCTGAGTTGTGGACTTTCTGCACGAGTATGAATGAAACACACATTACATGTGTACTTTATATTAGTTAGATCAGTTATTTTTGCTATTTTGTTAAAACCATAGGAAAATGTACTTTAGGCTGATGATTTTTGGAAATCACCTGCAACAGAACGTTTTGCCAAAGGAAAGCAGAATAAATATGTTTGAAAAAATGTCTTTACCTTACTGGAATCAAAACTGGGAATCAATAAATATCAGAATCTGTATCACTAAAATTAAAACGATACCAAACTGTATGCTGTGATGATATTTGTATTCTTTCCTCATCTCTCTCGCTCTTATTTTTCTTGCTCTTGTTGATGAAGACACACACACACACACAGGTTAGACGCTGTGCTGTAACGGCTCTGTTCTTCATTAGCTCTCTGCTTTCATGCGTTCAGAAGCTTTAATTGCAGGAGTGAGAGACGCAGGTGAAGGAAGATGAACTGAAGAACAGGGCGAGTGAACAAGTGTCTTCATTAAACCAGCAGAGACCTGGACTTCACATTCAGCCAATGAAAGCAAAGGTCAAGCGTGTGTTGGAGGTCGTGTGTGTGTGAGCGCTCGAGGGAGAAACACACACTTTACCTTCAGGAGAGACACAAGGCACAGGTCTAATAAAGCATGATGAAGAACTGGACTGTGTCAGACTCAAACTACAGCTGCTTCTGACACACACACACAAAAACACACACACACACACACACACACACACACAGACACAGACACACACACACACACACACACACACATCACGTTGATGAAGAATTGGACTGTGTGTCAGACTCAAACTACAACTGCTTCTAGAACACACACACACACACACACACACACACACACACATACATAGAACAAATAGAACAGAATTAATAGTTTTGATCCTGAAAGATGATGTGCAGATGGGTTAGAGATAATAATGGATATGAATATGGATCTCTAAGCCATCAGAAAGATGAGGAATTATGATTATGGATGTGTGTGTATCAGTTGATCTTGGATTTGTTCTAGCAAGTGTGTCGTAGAAATGTCTGATTCTACAACCTCCAGCAAACCGTTTAATTAAATCAAACAATTACTCTACCACAGAACAAATTAAATTACTTTTCTTCAACTAAATTTAATGGACTGTAAACATTCAGTTGATGTATAAGATGAAAACAGGTGTAATTATGTGAAATGTGGAGAATTGATGGATATATTACAGCTCGTTTTGATTTACCCTAAAGCCAACAGATGTCTGTGTGCAAACACACAACACACTAACTGTGAGATCTGGACAGACAAGTGACCGTGTGTGTGTGTGTGTGTGTGTGTGTGTGTGTGTGTGTGTGTGTGTGTGTGTGTGTGTGTGTGTGTGTGTGTGTGTGTGTGTGTGTGTGTGTGTGTGTGTGTGTGTGCGTGTGTGTCTGTGTTTGACTTCACAACTACATAAGAAAAAAACTCTTTGCTGTCTCTGTTTCCTTGGTAACCTCAGGTCTACTGAGGAGACTTATCATTTTATCTGTATGAATTAAACTTCAAAAGGACAGAGACAGAAAAACAGAAAGGGAGAGTGAGACAGACAGAGAAGAGAATGCGACAGACAGAGTGAGTGAGACAGACAGACAGAGTGAGTGAGACAGACAGACAGAGAGAGTGAGACAGAGAGAGTGAGACAGACAGACAGAGAGAGTGAGACAGAGAGAGTGAGACAGAGAGAGTGAGACAGAGAGTGAGACATAGAGAGTGAGACAGACAGACAGAGAGAGTGAGACAGAGAGAGTGAGACAGACAGACAGAGAGAGTGAGACAGAGAGAGTGAGACAGACAGACAGACAGAGCGAGTGAGACAGACAGACAGAGAGAGTGAGACAGACAGACAGAGAGAGTGAGACAGACAGACAGAGAGAGTGAGACAGAGAGAGTGAGACAGACAGACAGAGCGAGTGAGACAGACAGACAGAGAGAGTGAGACAGACAGACAGACAGACAGAGAGTGAGACAGAGAGAGTGAGACAGACAGACAGAGTGAGTGAGACAGACAGACAGAGAGAGTGAAACAGACAGACAGAGAGAGTGAGACAGACAGATAGAGAGAGTGAGACAGACAGATAGAGAGAGTGAGACAGAGAGAGTGAGACAGACAGACAGAGAGAGTGAGACAGACAGACAGAACGAGTGAGACAGACAGACAGAGCGAGTGAGACAGACAGAGTGAGACAGACAGACAGACAGAGAGTGAGACAGAGAGAGTGAGACAGACAGACAGAGCGAGTGAGACAGACAGACAGAGAGAGTGAGACAGACAGACAGACAGAGAGAGTGAGACAGACAGACAGAGAGTGAGACAGAGAGAGTGAGACAGACAGACAGAGCGAGTGAGACAGACAGACAGAGCGAGTGAGACAGACAGACAGAGCGAGTGAGACAGACAGAGTGAGACAGACAGACAGACAGACAGAGAGTGAGACATAGAGAGTGAGACAGACAGACAGAGCGACTGAGACAGACAGACAGAGATAGTGAGACAGAGAGAGTGAGACAGACAGACAGAGAGAGTGAGACAGAGAGAGTGAGACAGACAGACAGAGCGAGTGAGACAGACAGACAGACAGAGCGAGTGAGACAGACAGACAGAGAGAGTGAGAGACAGACAGACAGAGAGAGTGAGACAGACAGACAGAGAGAGTGAGAGAGACAGACAGAAAGAGCGAGTGAGACAGACAGAGAGAGTGAGAGAGACAGACAGAGAGAGTGAGAGAGACAGACAGAAAGAGCGAGTGAGACAGGACTGCTGCTGAAGCTCGACAGTATTGTACATCTACATCAATAAATGGAAGTTCAGACCCAGAGAATCAAACTCAGAACCCTACAACCATCCCAGATCTCAAAGAACACAAAGCATGTTCACGGGGAACTAACGTTCCCTGAGATAACGGGAACGAGTATTGCGTCTTTGGTAGACGCTATGGGGAAAACTCCATTTTCTCTATTTTATTAAAGCCTATTATTCAATAATAATAGCCATAACAGTGCAGAGATGCACGCAAGCTATTGGCGCTGCACGAACCTATGGCGAAGTGGCGTGTCTGCGCGAGCCAATCGGGGCGCCTCCCACCAAACTGAGCGCAGAGCCCGCCGAAAGGGCCAATAAAAACAGCTCATTTCGCCATAGGATTTCAGGTTAATTCGACTGAAGCGACGAATGGCAAGTCATGTGCGTCATAACAGGCGCGTGTGAGATCCACGTCACTCTGTCAGCAGCGGCTGCTCTTAAAGGGACAGTACACAGTACTGTATTGATCTCTGTCGTTAAATTTAATCAAAGAACAAAGGGAACAGAGAAAACACTCACTTCTCTTGACTAAAGAACTTTTGTCACTTTAATAAGGATTAGTCTATATATAATTTGAAATTTATGCAGCACATACTGTTTGCTTTATTCAATTTCTGTATATGCCCTACCAGTTAGACAGGAAGTTGTTATATTTTTTGAAGCCTAATAAATGTTTTAAAACATATGATAGCTTTCAATTGTAATGACGGAATCACTGTAATGTTGGATGGCTATAATTAATGTTCAAAATTGTGGGTGGGCATTTTTTTCCAGACATCAATGGCTTGAGTTGAGAAATACACATTTCAGCATTATCACTAATCTGTGTGTGCATTTTCCTTGAGAACCAAGCAAGTTGACTCATGAAACCAATTGTTTATTATATCGTGGCCAAAGCCAGTTAAAGTACTTAAGCTACCCAACTGCTAGTACTTGTTAGAAGAAGCAGTAGAACAACAGGAGAGAACATCAGTCTGTGAGTGTTTAGTTTTCTCATTAGATTTTAGCGCGGCTCTTCATTACTGTGTTTACCCTGGTAAAACGCGCGCTGACCTGGCGTTTGTTTGTTTGTCTCGTGACTGTTGAGTTTCGCTTGGCGTGGCCTGCTGTATTCATTATCGGGGTATTAGGCGTGTATATAACTGGTTAGTGCGACTCTTAAATTCTTGTTGTTTATTTTATTTATTGTTGTTTCCTTTCTCTTCTGCACAACTTTTCATCTGATCTTTCAGTTTGTGAGCTCCTTTACACTGTGTTTTCAAATCCCTACTATTACTAGCATACGTAAATCAAATGTCACACATCAGAGGCAGTACAATCCGAACAATCTGCGTACCTTTCCGGTGTCTTCTAATACTTTATTCTCTTTTCCTATTGGTCTCTGGAACTGTCACTCTGCTGTAAACAAAGCTGATTTAATTACATCTTTTTCAAGTCATTCAGGTCTCAGCCTATAGGCCCTGACTGAGACCTGGATCAGACCAGAGGACACTGTCACACCTGCTGCTCTCTCCACTAACTTCACTTTCTCACACACCCCTCGTCTGACCGGAAGGGGTGGAGGTACTGGTCTACTCATCTCAAATGACTGGAAATTTGATCATTTACCACCTCTGTGTGACAACAGCTCATTTGAATCACATTCAATTACCATCACTAGTCCTATTAAAATCCATTTTGTAGTTGTATATCGTCCCCCAGGTCAACTTGGCAGTTTCTTGGAGGAACTTGATGTGCTACTTTCATCCTTCCCTGAAGATGGTACACCTCTCGTAATTCTTGGAGACTTCAACATCCACCTAGAAAAACCTCAGGCTGCCGATTTCCACACCCTTCTTGCCTCATTCAACCTCAAACGGGTATCTACTGTGGCTACTCACAAATCAGGTAACCAACTGGACCTTATCTACATGCACTACTGCTCCACTGAACATACACGCGTCACTCCGCTGCACACCTCAGATCACTTCCTCCTCACTCTCAACCTGCCTCAGAACACAACACACAATCCTCCAAAGGTCACCTTTCAGCAGAACCTACACTCACTTTCACCCTCTCACCTATCCTCTTTGGTTTCATCCACACTTCCTCCACCTGATCAGCTCTCAACACTAGATACTAACAGTGTAACTGATACTCTTTTCTCCACTTTAAAATCCTGCTTGGACAACTTCTGCCCCCTTTCCTCCAGGCCAGCCCGCACCACTCCCTCTGCCCCCTGGTTATCTGATATTCTCCGCGAACATCGTACTAAACTCAGGGTTGCAGAGAGGAAGTTGCGCAAATCGAAAGATCCTACAGACCTGGGTCTTTATCAATCCCTCCTCTCTTCCTTCTCTGCTAATATCTCTACTGCTAAAATTACTTACTATCACAACAAAATTATCAATTCTTCTGACTCTCGCATGTTTCTCAAAACCTTCTCCTCTCTCAAAAACCTTCTCCTCTCTTCTCAACCCTCCGCCTTTATCAACCCTAACTGCTGATGACTTTGCCACATTCTTCATGGATAAAACAACAACCATCAGCGGCCATTTTACCAAACCACAAACTGACACACACTTTTTACCAGCAAATGCACACATTCTACGCTCCTTCTCTCTACTTTCAGAGGCAGAAGTCTCTAAACTCCTCTTTTCCAATCACTCTACCACCTGTCCGCTTGATCCTATACCCACTAATCTACTTTAAGCCATTTCTTCCTCAGTTGTACCCGCACTCACACACATCATAAACACCTCTCTTCACACTGGTACCTTTCCCACAGCTTTTAAACAATCTCAGGTAACCCCAATGCATCATAAACCCACTCTAAATCCAGCACATCTGGAAAATTACAGACCGGTATCCCTTCTTCCATTCGTCATGAAAACACTTGAACGAGTTGTTTTCAACCAGATCTCATTCTTTCTTACACAGAACAACCTCTTGGACAACAATCAGTCTGGTTTCAAAAGCGGACACTCAACTGAGACTGCCCTGCTCTCAGTTATTGAAGTTCTGAGACTCAAGAACAGCTTCCAAATCCTCAGTCCACATCCTGCTGGATCTGCTACCTTTGACACAGTTAACCACCAGATCCTCCTGTCAATCCTAAAGACGAAGGGCATCTCGGGAACCGCACTCCAATGGTTCAAGTCTTCCCTCTCAGCAGGTCCTTTAGGGTGTCGTGGAGAGGTGAGGCATCTAAGACCCAACATCTAGCTACTGGGGTGCCTCAGGGCTCAGTGCTGGGACCACTCCTTTTCTCCATCTACATGACATCACAAGGATCTGTGATTCAGAAACATGGCTTTTCCTATCACTGCTACACTGATGACACCCAACTCTACCTCTCTTTCCAGCCTGACGATCCGACGGGAGCTGCTCGTATCTCAGCTTGCCTGACAAACATTTCTGGCTGGATGAAGGACCATCACCTTCAACTCAACCTTGCGAAGTCAGAGCTACTTGTGGTCCCGGCCAACCCAACACTTCATCACAACTTCTCCATTCAGCTAGGCTCATCATCCAATACTCCATCAAGGTCAGCCAGGAACCTTGGGGTTGTAATTGATGATCAACTGAACTTCACAGACCACATTGCTAGAACTGCCCGGTCGTGTAGATTTGCCTTGCACAACATTAGGAGGATCAGGCCCTTCCTATCAGAGCTACACAACTCCTTGTCCAAGCGTTTGTTCTATCCAGACTGGACTATTGTAATGCTCTCCTGGCTGGTCTTCCAACATCAGTCAAACCTCTGCAACTGATCCAGATTCTGCAGCCAGAGTGGTCTTTAATGAGCCGAAGAGACTCACGTCACTCCTCTCCTCATAAACCTGCACTGTTTGCCAGTTGCCACTCGCATTAAATTCAAGTCACTGATGTTTGCCTACAGAGCAACCACTGGCACTGCTCCCTCTTACCTAAACGCATTACTCCAGACTTATGTGCCATCCAGAAACTTGCGCTCTACAAGCAAATGTCGTCTTGTGGTGCATCATCTCAAAGAGGCACACAATCTCTTTCTCGGACCTTTACCATGACTGTTCCCTGCTGGTGGAATGATCTGCCCAACTTATTTTCCCCAAATCGTGCAGCCCTAGAGTAAATACCAATCTTTCATTTGAAAGTCACGTGTCTAGTGTCTGTAAAACCGCATTTTTCCATCTTAAAAATATATCTAAATTACGTCATATGCTCTCATTGACATGTGCGGTAGAGGTCTTCACAGTGCACCCGAGACCCGTCGACCCAGGATCAGCCGGGTCCGGGTCGGGTCCGAATCTATTACTTCGGGTCCCGGGTCTGTTTAACATGTGTAATACATTGATAATATTCAAATCAGCAAGAAATTCTGAGGTGAACTGTCACATAAATGTTTTCTATGATGCTCAAATTGCGTTAAAAAACATTTTAGGTTGATCCATCCAGCTAGCGTGCATGTGTAGTCTCAAGCGCGTGTCATGTTTCTATGGCAACCAGAGCTTCCGCCAAACCGCGCTTTACATTTTCTCCCATTTTTATAATAATATAAATGAACCGTCTTGTTTAATCTTAAAGTTTTGGTGGTCAGATTCAGACTCAATGCAGAGCACAGATATGATAGCAAATTAATAACGTCAGCGGCCATGGCACTGAACGAGCAATCGTTATTATAGTTCAAAAGGGCAAACAGTTAAAGTTATTATGCGAGTTAACTCGAGTGAGAATGTACATGTGCAAAGTTGCATTTGTCATCCATCACTGTGACATCAAATGGACTTTTAAAGCTGAAATAATGAGTGGATTAAGCTTGGAATAACGAGAGAAATAACATGGATAGAACTTTCTTGTCGGGGATTGTAATGCATCACAGTCAGTCAGGTAACGTTACAAGGAAGTGAGACGACGGCTACTAAAATTAGGTAAGACAAAAAGTTTTTTTTTTTCGCAACTTGTGTGAAATAATATGTGACAATCGGGTCCAGTCGGGTTTGTGTCTTCCCGCCGGGTTCGGGTCCAGTTTTCAAATAATAGACGGGTCCAGCTCGGGTCCGGGCAGTACATTTATGGCATTTCTCGGATCTGCACGGGTCCGGGTCCAAGTTTTGAAATAATAGACGGGTCCGGGTCGGTTCGGTGTAGCAAATTACGGGTCTCTTCCGGTTCGGGCATGAATTTTTGGAACCGTGAAGACCTCTAATAAGCGGAACAACTAGTTCATGCGTTCATGACAGCAAGGCTAGATTATTGTAATGCTCTACTGGGTGGTTGCCCTGCACGCTTAATAAACAAACTACAGCTGGTCCAAAACGCAGCCGCTAGAGTTCTTACCAGAACCAGGAAGTACGACCATATTAGCCCGGTTCTGTCAACACTGCATTGGCTCCCTATTAAACATCGTATACATTTTGAAATATTGCTGATTACTTACAAAGCACTAAATGGTTTAGCTCCCCAGTACTTGAGCGAGCTCTTAACGCATTATAGTCCTTCACGTCTATTGCGATCTCAAAGTTCTGGCCAGTTGATAATACCTAGAATATCAAAATCAACTGCTGGCGGTAGATCCTTTTCCTATTTAGCACCAAAACTCCGGAACAATCTTCCTAACATTGTCCGGGAAGCAGACACAGTCTGTCAGTTCAAAGCTAGACTAAAAACACATCTCTTTGACCTAGCATTCACATAACACTCTATAGACTTCTATAATTCAATATTAGGCTGCTTAGATTAGGTCAGCCGGAACTGGGAACACTTCCCTCATATCCTGATGTACTCGTTACATCATAAGAAGAATGGCATCTACGCTAATTTTAGTGTCTTTGTTTATCCCGAGGTTTTCCCGCAGCCTGCCGGATCCAGGCCGTTTCCAGATCTGACGAAGGACTTTCGCCTGGACCCGATGACAATGCAGTGCTGAAGTGCCAACTAGCCTCTCCCTATGGAGGATCCCTATACCACTCTACAGATAAAGCGGTGTGGAATTTTTTGGTTCGCGTACCTACCCGAAGTGATAAGATAAAATAAAATTCTGCATCAAAATTTATAGACAAGACAAGTAGTTTGTTTAGGCATGGTTTGTAAGGAATTAGCGTCACTTAACCCCTAGTTGCTCCAGAGGCGTGCGACCTCTGAAATATAGCAATTGTAAGTCGCTTTGGATAAAAGCGTCAGCTAAATGAATAAATGTAAATGTAAATTACAAACCTGCGCACATATATTCAAACGCACATAACTATAGAATCAATTCTTAATGGGCATGTGAACGCCATCAGCGTCTATCACAGGTTCACGTTTAAAGTCTGTTTAGAGAGAACGGTGTCGTCTTAGCGGCCCCTAATTTAATAACAAATGATCATTTAGACGGAAGTGAATCAATCAAAACTAACTTTAGCTGGAAAAAACATTTTTCAAGAACCACTATAAAACCAAACCAATCTCTGTTACCTTAAATTATATGTTTATCTCTGTAAAGCTGCTTTGAAACAATCTACATTGTTAAAAGCGCTATATAAATGAGGATGACTTGACTTGACTTGACTAAAAGATGACAGAATTGTGATTTCTGGCAGAACTGTCCCTTTAAAGCAAAGCAGCGCTGGTGTCCTTTATTCTTAGAAGCCTGTCCTGATAACTGCTAAACTGATTTGCGTTCTTAATTGTAAGTTCCCTAGAAAGACAGCATCTAAGAACATTATTGAAAAGCGCAGGGCTCTCAAGTTTTATCAAAAGTTTAGAGTGAGATTTAGGGGAGGAGCCACCCAAATATTTGCAGCAGCGGTCCCTCGACCCAACCAAATTCGCTTCAATTTTTGCTAGCAGTTCAATTTTGCCTATTGTTCATAATTGACCAGCACAAATGGAAATTATAACAATTGTTAAATCTGATAAAAAGACAAATTCATCCAAATAAAATAAATAGTTATATTTAAAAAATACAAATTTATTGAAAAATAAAAATAAATGTGACCCCAAACAAGCCAACGTAACATCAGTGCTCAATGTAAATAACATTGTGTCATAACAACTTGTGAGCATGTATGTCAAGACCCAAACCGGTCACCTTTACAGAGGTCATCGGATGCCCATTTTCCACAAGTTGGTATGATTCTTTTGGGTCTTCATGTAAAGTTTGTAACATACTTTGGTTAAAATTTCTCAATGGTTGTGTAAAACAACACCCTTTTTACCTCTTCAAAAACAGCTCTGTTCACAGTGACCCGTTTCGGTGCATGTCTCTTTAAATGATAGTGAGCAACAACTTTTTGGCTTTTTGAGGATTAAAAAAAAGTGAATGGATTTTTCATGGCATGGTGATTGTGTCCACACACTGCAAAGACACATTTATTTGCAAATACCATATAAAAGTGTATTTTGCATCCGATGACCCCTTTAAAAGCAGTTGTAGGGTTTTTGAATGCATCAAAAATAATTTAGCACGAATTTGGCTATACTCCTCAACATCAGCTCTCACTGTCTTTGATCACAGGCGAGAGATATCGTCCAGGAATCGTAAAATCAAAATGCTAAAAAAATAAAAAATAAATGAAGATGTCCGCAAACCGCATTCATCAGATCGTGCTCTTTCAACTTCCACTCCGTGTGTGCGCGTGTTGTCTAGTAACGAACGTGCTTGCAGCGGGAACACATAATTTACCCGAAACCAACTAATTCTAATTTCTGATTGGCTGGTAGCTAACATTTAACTATGTATAACTCGAGACAGATGCTATGAACTTGTATAGCGGGACAACTTCCCTTACTCCTCAGCGTGAGAAATACAAGGTGTGGCGTGTGAGCGTGTGAACGGGTTGAAATGCGTGAGACTTGAGAGCCCTGAAAGCGGCTCATGATGAACAGCATATTATATTGCTGTGTTGTAGTGTACGGATCTCAAAAGGACAAATTACAGATGTAATATCCACAGTGAGAGGCTGAAAATGTCCCACAGACTGTCTGTGCCAACTCTGGATTGTTTATTTAGATTCCTTCCTTCATAAAACTGTCAAAGGACAAGAAATAGAGCTACTTACACACACACACACACACACACACACACACACACACACACACTCACACCCACAATCACACACAAACACACCCACACTTATGTTAGACGATATTTAATTTCTTGAAGTCACACTGATGGCTGTTTCTTGAGTAAGAACTAATATAGAGAGATAGTTTAAGAAGAGAAACTGATCAATATCTGTATTTTCCAGTGTTGGTTCAGTGTGAGTCAGGGCTAACAGGACCTGAAGCACAGAGCCCAAACTCAGAGATGCTCTAAAACAAGCCGTCACAAACCCCACCGTTTCACCAGCTGACTGGAACTAGCCAGAACGCAAAATGAGGATTACAGAAGCCAACGATTTGTCTTTACTTAAAGATCCCAGCATAAATATTTCACCAATGTTTTACAATAACATTTTTTTTACAGTGACATTATTTTATCAATCTGTGTCAGGAGTGCACATCAATCATGCTGAATCAAACTGATTTTACCATTTCACACAAAAAGAGAATGTGTAATCACACCTACCCATTCAGTTACACTAGCGTCCGTTTACTGAAGACCACAGGAATCTACTCAGCCGTCATTGAGTCTGTCTTATGCACTTCCATCACTGTCTGGTTTGGTTCAGCTACCAAATCAGACATCAGGAGACTACAACGGACAGTCCGGACTGCGGAGAGGATTATTGGTGCCCCCCTGCCAAACCTCCAGGACCTGTACTCTTCCAGAGTGAGGAAGAGAGCAGGTAAAATCATCACAGACTCCACTCACCCTGGACACCACCTGTTTGAACTGTTACCGTCAAGACGGAGACTCAGATCACTGGCCACAAGAACATCTCGGCACAGGAACAGTTTCTTCCCACAGGCCATTTCCCTCCTGAACAGTTAACACTCCTCCCAAGGCATATGCCTGTAAGTGCAATACTCCCACTGTTTAGTGCAATATCCCACAACTCAGGTGATACTTATATGTAGATTTATTTATTTATAATATTTAAAACACTGTAAATATGTTCATAATCTGTAAATCTGAAAATGTCTATTCTGACTAAACCCAACTGATACTTTTATTCTCATATTTATATTTATATTTTTTATTCTTCTAAGTTGTAGTATTATGTTTCTTGTTGTATTTGTAATTGTAGATGTCCACTGGAAGCCTCAGTACCAAAACAAATTCCTTGTGTGTGCAAGCACACTTGGCAATAAAGCGCTTTCTGATTCTGATTTCTAATTCTGTAAGTACAAAACAACTCTATTAAGGCTTTTAAGTCCAAGGCTTACATAATTAGAAAAATATTGATAAAACATATGTTTTAGTCACGTTACTGAGCATTTCTATACATTTTACACTAAATAATGCGATGATTGCGATTTGCGCAGGTTTGAGCGATCTCTCTGTCTCACTGTACTGTTATCCCTCCAGCCCGAGCAAAAGAGGGAGCTCACGAGCAGAAAACTGGAGTGTGTGCGGATGCGTTAGTCCCAGATCAACAACGGCACAGGGAAGAGACAGATAAAACATGAAACCAAATAAATACAACATTATAATCATACATGATTTGTCTACTATCTTCAAGCAGTCTCTGGTATTTTCCATGAACACTTGTATTTATTACCGCAATGATTAGCATAAGTAACTTTTCCCATCGCATTTAAATATATTTCTGCTTCATACAGTGATCAGAATCCACATCAGATCGCAAGAAAGTTATTTCAAGCACTCGCTGGTGTCTGAAAGAGTTCTGAGCGGATAATTGTTTAAAATGTCTTAAATGTTGAAGTTAGCTGGTAGCCTGATATAATAACATGGGAAATGAGTCGTGTTGACCGACTCATTCTGTTCAAGAGATTCTGTTCAAGCCTCAGTTGGCCCGCTTTGGACCAAGGTGTTCGGCAGGCCAAAAACCCAGAGGAAGTGACAGTGGAAACACGACTAGCCTGGCAGGCACTAGCACGCTAGCTTTTAGCCCGACAGTGGAAACATGACTAGCCTGGCAGGCACTAGCACGCTAGCTTTTAGCCCGACAGTGGAAACATGGCTATTGAGCCAGTAAGTTGAGCTCCATCAGACTGAAGATTGTGAGCGCTAGTGGTTCTCTCTGAACCAAAGATGGACACCAAAGACTCCTGCCAAAAAATAACTACATCAAATTGGACATTATTGCATTTTAATTAGCTTCAGTCCATCTGTGAAAAGCTTCCTGGCAGAAAAACCCCTCGAGCAGCCGAAGGTTCCAATCAGAGTCATTTACTCATTTGATAAACGTTCCCAAGAATCTCACATTTAACACTGCATTCCTGATCAAACCCAAACACATCGGCTGCTCCAGATCCCATCTAATGAAACCTTTACAGATTCATAATCCTCAATATCACCAGTATTAAATTCAACTAACTACAAACATATATAACTCTGCCCACATAAATGTACTCTAAAGCCATACAGTCATGTGGGAAGAAAAGGACACCCTTTTAAATTATATGGTGTAGTGTATCAGGACATAATTTTAAAAAATCATCTGGTTGATAGCAGGTCTTAAAATTAGGTAAATACAACCTCAGATGAACAACACATGACATATTATACCGTGTCATTATTCATTATTCATATTCTGGGCTCACCTGCTTTTTTACTTTATTATGATTTTAGTATCATAATGATTAATAAATGCGCACAATTATCCGTGAACTTTGTAAATGTTGCAGATATGTTTTGTAATGCACAAACAAATGCCTGTCAACTTATGTGTGCAAAATTTAGAATGAAATGAATGTGCAGCAATTTGTACAAATGAAAGTCTGTAGGCCTACTATACGTGTTATAGCCTTTAAATAAGCACATTTAGTTGCATATTTGTTAAAATATTATGTTATTTTTTTTCCATCTATATTGATTATGAAAAAAGAACAGCATGAGTAAGATAGGATGCGCAATAGATATGGAGGGGGTCAGACATGATTTTGACCATAAAGTTTTGTTTTGTAGAAAGCCTTTCTTTAAAGTGAATTTCATTTTGTATAAATTGTATCTTAATTTTAATAAATTTTTAATCAACCAATTGCATGGATTTAACAAATAAGAAGCAAATATAGCAGATAATATAATCATGACATGTAGGCGCCGGCGCGGTCACTTGCATTGCACGTGAACTGGAGCGAGTCTCATCATAAATGAACCGAAACTCAGCGTATGCCTCACAGATATGAGAAATATATCTATAGAAAGCTTGAAATCTCTTTAAACGAAACAATTCAAAACGAAATAAATAGGCTACTCTCTGATTATGTAATCCATTATGTGTGTTTCTCTCTATAGACGCGTAAACTTCAGAGATGGTGATCGTCAACTTCATCTTTGCAGCCGACACTGACACAGAAAACACTAGTTTATTAATAAAAAAATTCAATGCACGCGTGTCACTGGATTTACAAATGCTTGCTTGTTGCACGCACACATATTATGTCGAAATAACGAGATATTATGTTGAAATAACATTATTAATAATAATAATAAATCTTTAAGAATATTTGATTGAATGCTGAATGTTGTTCTTGTTCAATTTAATAAAATTAAAACTTTAATTGGGATAATTAAAATAATTGGATATTAAATATTGAGTGGGCAAGTTTTGCTCATTTATTAATGGTATTTCTATATAATATAATGTATACATATTATTGCGCAGCTCCCCCTGTCAATGATCTAGCACCCCTTCAGCACCTGCGTTAAAAATTATCTGGCGCCGCCCCTGGGCTTTACACACAGATAACAGCATATGTGTGTGAACTGGCAAGACAAAAGTAAAAACTTTCACTCTATGGTAGGTAAACTCATGCGTGCCGAACCGTGGGCCCTGGACCGCATGGATGACGGATCAACTACTATCTGTTTTGTATTGATTTATTTAACCAAAACAAGGTCAAAAGGGAAAAGCCATGTGTGACAAACTAAGTACGTACGCCCTTACTGCTTCAGGAATTAAGAGGGTAAGTAGAAGTAAAGCCTTAAAAACTGCTAGATCTGCTTATTTTTCAAACTTCTTAGAAGAAAACAAATACAACCCTAGGTATTTATTTGATACAGTGGCTAAATTAACACGAAATAAAGCTTCAACCCTAGACATTTCCAAACAGCACAGCAGTAATGACTTTATGAACTTCTGTACTTGCAAGATTGATAATATTAGGGACAAAATTATAACCTAGAAAAGGCAGTTTCCTCGCAAACTGTTCCTTTCTAGAAAGAAATGGTATCTCCAAGGATTTTCAGTCGGGATCTAGACTGTATCATAGTACTGAGACAGCTCTCATTAGAGTCACAAATGATTTGCTCTTATCATCCGATCGTGGTTGTATCTCTCTATTAGTGTTACTCGATCTTAGTGCTGCATTTGACACTATCGACCACAACATTCTTTTAAATAGACTCGAAAATGATGTTAGCATTAATGGAATTGCACTAGCATGGTTTAACCCTCTGGGTCCTGGAGGTGTTCTGACATGCTCTGACATATGTGCTTATTTCTTTTACTTGTGACATTTTCATGGCTAAAGTTTTATTACACTGTATTCAGCACAAACTCTGCTACAATAATGTCAGCAGCATGTATGTAAATGTTTGTAGTTTTGAGATTATGACGTTTATGCGTGGTTTGTGAAAAAACAAAACAAAACTGTCACTGAAATAAGGTCATGAAACCCATACTTCTTATTTCTTCACAAGACTTTTGAAAATTGTGTCATATAGCCTAGAATATTTGCTCCAAAACTATGTGAAAATCATCCTGACTACTCATTTAGATAAGACAATAAAGTCATATAAAATTTGTATGACGTGTTTTGTGTGAGAAAGCTTTATGTGAGGAGGCGTTATCTCTCATTAATATGAATGCATTTTACACCTGAGAAAGACAAAGACCCTCCCCTAATGGCCCTATCAGGTGCTATCAGGCCTGATCATTATGAGGAGCCTTGCACAAAGAATGAGGAGATTTAAAAAAAGAATGGCTTTTTGATTGTTTGGATTTATTTACACAACATAATCCAAAGATACACAACAAAGGACAGAAAGCACATTAGTAAACACACTGATCTAAAGACAGAGACTTGAACAGTCACACACCTTTGTGCCATTCCTGAAACATAGTAGCCTACATACCTGTCATGTCCAAGGTGTTAGATTCTTCATTTTACCATGTTCATCTACAGACTCATGTGAATGTTGAAGTCAGCAGGACTCATCCAGTGGCATCTGGTCCCTGTAAAAAAAAAAAAAAAACAAGAAACAACTGTGAACATGCTGATATCAAGATAAACTATAGGCTGCGAGATTTTGGGAATACATTTTAGATTTTTCTGGTTAAAATTGCGATAAAATACACACACACACACATACATACATACATACATCCACATATATAAAATGAACACCAGGTTGGTTGTGCCTTGTAGGATATACGTGTAGGCTACACACACACATATATATATATATATATATATATATATATATATATATATATATATATATATATATATATATATATATATATATATATGCCTATAAGGCACAACCAACCTGGTGTTCATTTTATGTGTAGGGCTGCATAAAATAACAATAGCCTATAGTAGGCGGCCTATAAATCATTAAAAATGAACACTTCAGAAACACTACACTAGAGAAAAATATATGGATCGTATGTTACTTCAAATGTTTCCATTCGTTATTACGTTATGAAATGAGATTGGAGTAAAAACATGAAGCTTCGTTTGGCGTGTTTTGCTTTACAAACGCACAGCGCGACTGACTGAAACTCTCAGCAAGTGTAGAGAACATTTACTGAAGCGATCGAGCCACGCAAAACTATGAAACATTGTTGTTACCACATTATACATATCTACGTTTGAGCAGATATCCACAAACACACTTAACAATAAACACTTTTCTAAACATTATAATATTCACCATATTAGAGTAAAACACTCATATAAGATACTTGTATATCACGCTGTGTTTTATTATCCTCGTGTCGTGTACATGTATATAAATTTCTTCATGTTTTTACTCCAATCTCATTTCATAACGTACATTTGAGTCTGGCAGCAGTTTGACTAGTTGCGCAATGTAAAGTATATAACAATAACATTATGAGTGGATGTCTTACCTTAAAAATATTTCTCATCTTCAAATCGCGTTCTTCTATTTCTTCTGAGGTAAATCCAAGGTGCTCATCACAACACAGCACAAACACAGTATTCCAAACTGGATGTAAAGCAGAGGAGTAACGTTAGGCTACTGAAGTCGCTGATTCTTTGTTTTGAGGTGATGAGGTCGTTTATAGGTCTGCTCCTTCATGTGGATCATTTGCATGTCAATCGCTCTTGCGCGCGTGGGTGTGGTCACAGAGTTAATTAGGACGCGTTTGAGAAACTATACGTGTGGCTTCTTTCATACTTATTACTTAAACAGAGAATATGTTCTTTTGATATAATTTACATCATTTAAAAATAGAGATTCCAAGCATTGTAAAGACATACATTTCAAGTCTGTCTGACAAACAATCGCTGAGTTACAGATAATTTTCTGTCACGTTTCAGAATGAACTTCACATTGAGAGAGATGGCAGACTGCGCATCATGTTTATTATGTTTATTCATCATGTTTATTTTATGAAAAACAAAACATTTTGTTTTTATTATGAGTGTACACAAATAAAAGAAGACATTTAACAGTTTTTAATGATGTATAACACTTGCCTGTATGACAAAAATCGAAGGAGTTATTTAAATCTCTTTTGCACTGATAAGAAAAAAACCGAGACAATCACGCCTGCGACCCCAGGGGTTTAAATCATATTTATCTGACCGTTATCATTTTTTAGCAGTAAATTAAGAGATGTCTTATCGATTAAAAGTTCAGTATGGTGTACCACAAGGCTCAGTACTAGGACCGCTGCTGTTCACTCTGTACATGCTATCCTCACACACACACACACACACACACACACACACACTCTGTACATGCTACCCTTAGGAGATATTCATTAGGAAGCATGGCATTGGTTTTCACTGTTATGCTGATGATACTCAGCTCTATATTTCTTCAAGCCCTGGCAAAACTTACCAATTCACAAGATTTACGGAATGCATAGCTGATATAAAAAACTGGATGACTAGTAATTTCCTCCAACTTAATTCTGAAAAAAAATATTTTCTAATTATTGTACCAAAAAAACACTTGATGCTGCTCTGTCAAGTCTTCCCGGTCGGTTAGGAGCCTGTGTGTGTGTGTGTGTGTTTGTTTGTGTGTTTGTGTGTGTGTGTGTGTGTATGTGTGTGTGTGGTGTGTGGTGTGTGGTGTGTGTGTGTGTGTGTGTGTGTGCTCTTTGATACCAATCTTTCATTTGAAAGTCAAGTGTCTAGCATCTGTGAAACCACATTCTTCCATTTTAAAAATATATCTAAATTACAACATATGCTTTCAATTACAAATGCAGAATAGTTAGTTGTTGTGTTCATGACATCAAGGCTAGATTATTGTAATGCTCTACTGGGTGGTCGCCCTGCACGCTTAATAAACAAACTGGGATATTCCAAACTATGATGCTATACAATGTTGCTAGAGCTTTCCACAGGCAAACCGCAGAGCGACAAAAGCAGCAGATTAGAAGCAGAAGCGTTACCAGACAATTGGTCACCAGCATCTTTTCTATTGATTACCTAAAGATGTACATAAACGCATCATCACATCACCTGGGACAAATATCGAAATAAAAGACTCAAGCCAAAGATCAGTGAATCAAAACGAAACAAGAGTTCAACAGTCAAAACCTCCATTGGACCTCTTGAGTTTGATTGACCGACAACATGACAATTATATGTTTAGATGTAGTTTTATATGATTTTTATAAAATTTCATAAATTATGCCAATTACTTCTAATTTGTCAGGAAATCAAAAAAAATGTAAACACTTTAACATTTACATTAATTCATTTAGCAATAAAAAAAAAAGATTAAGTTTATGAAAAGAAACTTATAGAATGAAACAAACGATTCATCCTGAGGAGGCAATCACACGAGAAGAGCTGAAAATACAGAAGCACATTAATTTCATACATTAATATAAAATTAGAGCATCGATGGGATTCGGTCAAGTTCAGTTCAGTCGCCTCGTGTCATTTACAAACCTTGGGTGTTTTTTAAGGAATTAGAAAGTTAGCCATACTGGGTGAAGCGGCTCAAACGTGAAACACAAATCAATCGATGAGAATGAGTATCAGCCAGAACAGACGTTGATTACCAGCCCACAAATTACACAGCCTCACTTCTTCAGATCTAAATATTAAAATGGAATATTGATTCGATGTGTACTTTACTTGCTGGCCACACACACACACACACACACACACACACACACACACACACACACACACACACACACACACACACACACACACACACACACACACACACACACACACACACACACACACACACACACAAACAGTGGTAAAAACTAATTTCTCAAGATTTCTGCTGGTCAATTTTGCTAAATGAGTTTTTTTGGTCATTAAAATGACACCAGAGGCTCAGAGTGCAATGAACTGTGGGTAATACATCAGCAAAGCCAAGAAGGCAATGACAGGAAATTAGCAAGCAAAAGAGGTCACAGGGAAACGCTGGAAAGGGTTATTGAACTAGCATGGCGTTAAAATCTATCCATGTGCAAAAAAATAATAATTATAATTACTCCTGCTAATACTTATAATTAAGCGTACAGTAGAGATGGAGTCATAGATGTTAATTAAAGAAAAAGAACAAGCAGTAATCTGAGAGCCGACGAGACAAACGAAGACTGAGTCTCTCAATAAAGACAGTCAGTGAGCCGAGCGTCTGAGAGTCGAGTTAACCTCCTCCTACAGGATCACCAGACAAACAAGATCCCGTTTACACACAAGAGCCAAGAAACAAGCCGAAGGAACCCGACTGACAACTAACACACACTGAAGCTGCTCAGATCCACAGAAAGAGGAGAGTAATGTCCTTCAGATAAACCCAACACACACACCGATCATCTCTCTCTCGCTCTCTATTCTGTGTGAGAAACTGTGTATGTGTTTATTTGAGTATGTCCTCGCTTTCACTTCATATTTATGTCTATGAGTGTATATACATACAAGAGGCCAGTATAAACACAAACAGAGAGAAGAATGAGATATCACACACACACACACACACACACACACACACACACACACACACACACACACACACACACACACACAGCCTGACAACATGCTGAGTCAAATGTCATTCTTGATTAGATATGGCTTGCGGTGTGTGTGTGTGTGTGTGTGTGTGTGTGTGTGTGTGTGTGTGTGTGTGTGTGTGTGTGTGTGTGTGTGTGTGTGTGTGTGTAAAAATGACCTTGTGCCCAAACGCCAAAAACAAAGTCGTCTCAATCTTTCTTCTTCTCTCTGAATCTTCATTATGTCGCACTGCATATGTTGCTTTTCCTCTCAGGTCTTGTGTCAATCTCACACATCAGTGAGAATCTCACACACACAAAAGATGAGGATTCAACACGCAACATTCAGTGTGAAAAACACATGAATAAAAAAGAGCTGTGTAATTAAGACATTATTGAAATGTATGTGTTTGTTACATCAACACTACACAACTTTCTGCATACACACCATTTCTGCTCTGTTCACACTCAGCCAAACATGTAATCAGACAACGCTGGTATTATAAAAAATAATCCTCTCAAATGCCGCCAAATTTTACATGTGCGACAGACGAGATTCTTCCTGTTTTCAGCCCAGCGTGAGATTCTGAGAGGAAATCACAGGCTGACACACGAGAGATACAAACAAAACACAACGTCAAATTACAACCTCCAGTGCACACATTCTGTCCTGAAGATCCACTGACAGAGTCCATGAGTGTGTGCTGACGTCACCGGCTCGTGTGTGTGTGTGTGTGTGTGTGTGTGTGGCCATCAGAGTCATCAAGCTCAAGGTCATCCATTAGAATCCTAGACACACATACATACTTGAATTTAGTCATTTAGTAAATGCTTTTAACCAAAGTGACAAATAAGGAAGATCACAAGCTAACTGTCATAAACTGAATCACTTTTAATAAAAGCATCAGCCAGACACATTTCATTTTCTCAAATTAAAGAGAAAAGACTGGAATCTCTCATAACACCCACATTCATGACTGGAGACAATTAGATCCAAACAATCATTATGTAATCATTGTGTATAATTAACACAAGTCTCACGCGCAACATTAGAGAGAATAATACTGATCATAATACTGATCAGACCGATGGATTTTTATTTTTGTCCACTGAGAGGATTCTGGCTACCCTAAATTCCTCTGATTGGCCACTGCGTTCACACGATCAACAGATATGTCTGTGATTGGCTACAATGCTTAACGCTGTCAAACACACTGTAATTTGCAACTTTTGATGCTCTTCACAGAACACACACACTCACACACACAAGTTGAAATTGAAGTTGCGTTGTTCTTTTCTCCTCTATTGTGTCGTATATCGGAGAGAAACGCTTCTGGAACAAGAACAAGTGTGGGCGGAGCTTAATTGTGTCCGTGGGGAACTGATTGGATGGTTGTGGTTTGATGGTTGTTTCAGAGAACAGATTGGTCATTCCATGTCAACATGCGATTAACATGTGGGGCTGTCCGTGGTGCTGAACACGTGTGGCTGTCCGTGGTGCTGAACATGTTGAGCTGTCCATGGTGCGGTACATGCGATCGACACATGGAGCTGTCCGTGGTGCTGAACACGTGTGGCTGTCCGTGGTGCTGAACATGTTGAGCTGTCCATGGTGCGGTACATGCGATCGACACATGGAGCTGTCCGTGGTGCTGAACACGTGTGGCTGTCCGTGGTGCTGAACATGTTGAGCTGTCCATGGTGCGGTACATGCGACCGACACATGGAGCTGTCCGTGGTGCTGAACGAGCGGAGCTGTCCGTAGTGCTGAACACGCGGGGCTGCCCGTGGTACTGAACACGCGGGGCTGTCCGTGGTACTGAACGAGCGGAGCTGTCCGTGGTGCTGAACGAGCGGAGCTGTCCGTGGTGCTGAACGCGTGGGGCCGCCCGTGATGCTGAACGTGTGATTAACATGCGGTGCTGTCCGTGGTGTTGAAATCAGCTGCATGCACAACTGAAGCACTGAATTTCAAAATTCTGGTCTGCCATCAAAAAGCAGCGTTTTCTCTCATACAACCAAAATTCACTCATAGAAACAGCTTTAGCAGCAGCTAACCGGTACAAAGTGGCCAATGTCTAGAACAGCAGATTGTTTAGGAAATAATATCCAGACCAATAGTCCAGTGAGGACAGACCTTTCCTCAGAAGCACCTGACCTGATAAAGTGAGAGAGACAGACAGTTTGGTCTAGGAGTTCCTCTCGACACACCAATGAAGGTGACGGCAGATAAAATAAATAAACCCCTTGTCCTTGACTTTCATACAGTTTTGCAGACACACACACACACACACACACACATACTTCCCCACACACACTCATGTGTGTGAGGCTGGAATGTGTCTGAAAGCAGCAGGTGTCGTTTCTCTTCCAGCCCATGAAGTGAAATATTCATTGATATAATTTAATGAGACTGAAAGAATCACATTTATTTATTCAGCCAAAAACTAATAGATCTACAGACTCATCTGTCTCTCTCTCAATCTGTATGTCTCTATAGAACATATTTATCCTCACAATTCATATGCGTAAATATGTCTGAAGAAAATAACAAGTTGCTTATTTGATTATTTGTCAAAAAATATCTAGCCATAAATCCACAAAGAGAAATCATAACATAAGCAAAAACAACATAATGAAAATGGTTTGATTCAGTATGTAAAATTATTATGTTTTACATTGCTGTGAGGAGTTAAAAAATAAAAACAATTATAAACAAAACAAAACAAATAAACAGTTTGTGCAAAATCAGCTCAAAACAACTGAAGAATCTGCCCATTCACAGTTTCTGGGATCATGGAAATCCAAAATGTTAGCTTGCTTTGCAGATTTCCAGAGGTTTTGATTCAATCAGGCATTGAGGTCTGCAGTCTCAACTTAAAGACTCCTACATAAAATTGAGGGCGAAACACACAACATAGAGAGAAGGAGAGAGAGGTCAATGGTGTCAATGTAACAGAGACGTAATGAAGGAAAGCTGGATGCACAAACTGAACAGATAAATCAGGCAGAGATCAGGGCAGCCCAGACACAATCAACCGGTTCTATTGTGCCTCAGAAATAGGCGTCCTTTACAGTTGCCTGATCACAAAACACCTGCTCTCACTGAATGAATCCTGTGTGTGTGTGTGCGTGTGCGTGTGTGTGTGTGCGTGTGCGTGTGTGTGTGTGTGTGCGTGTGCGTGTGTGTGTGTGTGTGTGTGAGAGAGAGAGAGAGAGAGTGAGTGAGTGTGTGTGATAAACTGTGAGCTGTTCAGATAAGAGTGCTTAACTCATTCACACACACACACAGAGAACTGAAGAGAAACGCTGAATCAGCAGCAGCACTGCAGATACACACACACACACACACACACACACACACACACACACACACACACACACACACTAACTAGTCTTTCTGCACATTCTGACTGCCGCAGGTTACTCCTTTGGTTTATTTCTTTTTGTCTTATTGTAGGACACACTCATCACTAAACCAATAAATATACTTATATAATAAATATACTTATATACTTAAACTAGATTAGTGAAGTGGCGGCTCTGTAGTGATCAGGGTTTCTCTGTAAGAAAGCTTCTGTCGGACTAACTGTGCACACACTTCCACACGAGCAAACTGAAGCAAACACACGACTGGTCATTTACACACGCTGAGGAAACCTGTCTCCATGTAATCACAATCATGTAGGATGACTGCAATAATTAATGTGCACTTCAAATTTCAATCACATTTTGTGATGCAAATAAGGGAAATTTAAGCACTTAAATGTCGTGTCTCTGTTTCCAGTGCGGAAGTGAAGCAGGAGAGTAAAGAATCAAGAATATAAAAACACTAGTAAAGCACACAAATATAGACAAAGATCTTCCTCCGTACAAAATACAGGCTTGTGTGTTTATTCAGACTGCATCATATTATATTATATTATATTATATTATATTATATTATGTTATATTTTTACCGCATTAAAGTAAATCATATAGGCCTATATTATTATATTTTGTACAAATATATTATATAAAATTTCAAGTAGAAAAATAAGGCTTCCACTGTAAGTGACTTGAACATTAATTAAAAGTGTTAATAATACGGTGTGATGAAGTTCAAATCACTGCAGGCGTTAACTACGGTCTCTGAAACCAGGATGTAAAATTATCATTTTTACAAATAAACAGTATATTAAAAAAAATATGTCTAACGTCCAGAAACATCATATAAAAATCTGAAAATGCACTTCATGGCCCCTTACTGCTCAAATGACGTTTGGTCTGTGTAATGATACAGCATTACAGCTTCAGTGTTTCTCAAAGCCAGCAGAGGAACATCAGATGAAGAAATGAAGACCACGTCTCCTTTAACTCGGAAACACTCGAATCTTAATCACTTCGTGGCCTCTTCTCCGGTGAACATGGAGAATCTGCACATCCTTTCACTCAGTCACCCTGGATTGATTTTTAAGATTCTCCTTAAATGAAATGGAAGGAATTGACTTCATCTCGAGGTGCAGCTGGCATGAGAACGTCCTCTTAAGTGAGAGAAACGAGATCAGAGTGTTTCTGGCGATCCAGCTTATTTCAGCTCAATCTTCCTGAGCCGCCGTGACACAATTATTGAAATTAAACTCCTTCCAGTTCTCTGGCTACCATCAATAAAATCACAGTTCTTCACCGTTTCATTCAAAGTTCTGTTTCTCTTGAAGCTTGAGCAGCAATTGCTCAACGCTGACCACAAAACCAGGAGACTAAATATACGCTTGTCTTTTTCACTCTCGTATACACTCTGTCATTTATTTTATCACATCATTCCAAGCCTGTGTGATTTTCTTCTGATTCACTCTTTTCAAACAAATTACAATATTAAAACGCCCAGCTTGTTTGTTCCTTAAGGGCAGGATATTTTCATAGTGAGCAAAATGTATGGAAAACTATATTAGGTTTTTACTATTTATTTTGGCTCAAAGCTCTTAAACTTTATTTGGTTTAGCTGAATAAAAAAAGGGTTAAATCCAGCACAGTCGAATCAGACATGCTTTAGGAATGAAGGATTTTGTTTAAAAGAACATGTTTCTGGATTTTCTCCTGATATAAATGTCATCAGTTGTTCTACATGTTCGTCTATAACAGTATTTCAGATTCACCGGCGATTACATGGCAGGAACATAAACATTGAACAACATAATATCATGAATACAGTATAATGAAAACAAACAATTTATACTATTCAACTTAGACTAAAAAAAATAAGTACATGTACAAAATTCAATAAAACATTATTTAAATGTACTTGTGTACTTGCTTGTTCTGCGAGAGCTCGTTCTGCGAGAGCTTGTTCTGCGAGAGCTTGATTCGCGAGAGCTTGTTTTGCGAGTGCTTGGTCTGCAAGAGCTTGTTCCGCGAAAGCTTGTTTTCTGCGAGAGCTTGTTCAGTGAGAGCTTGTTCAGTGAGAGCTTGTTCAGTGAGAGCTTGTTCAGTGAGAGCTTGTTCAGTGAGAGCTTGTTCAGTGAGAGCTCGTTCCGCGAGAGCTTGATCCGCGAGAGCTCGTTCCATGAGAGCTTGTTCCGTGAGAGCTTGTTCCGCGAGAGCTCGTTCCGCGAGAGCTCGTTCCGCGAGAGCTCGTTCCGTAAGAGCTCGTTCCGCAAGAGCTTGTGCCGCGAGAGCTCGTTCCGCGAGAGCTCGTTCCGTGAGAGCTCGTTCTGCGAGAGCTCGTTCTGCGAGAGCTCGTTCTGCGAGAGCTTGTTCTGCGAGAGCTGGTTCTGCGAGAGCTCGTTCTGCGAGAGCTTGTTCTGCGAGAGCTCGTTCTGCGAGAGCTTGTTCTGCGAGAGCTCGTTCCGTGAGAGCTTGTTCTGCGAGAGCTTGTTCTGCGAGAGCTTGTTCTGCGAGAGCTTGTTCTGCGAGAGCTCGTTCTGCGAGAGCTCGTTCCGCGAGAGCTCGTTCCGCGAGAGCTCGTTCCGCGAGAGCTCGTTCCGTAAGAGCTCGTTCTGCGAGAGCTTGTTCTGCGAGAGCTTGTTCCGCGAGAGCTCGTTCCGCGAGAGCTCGTTCCGCGAGAGCTCGTTCCGCGAGAGCTCGTTCCGCGAGAGCTCGTTCCGTAAGAGCTCGTTCTGCGAGAGCTCGTTCTGCGAGAGGTCGTTCTGCGAGAGCTCGTTCCGTGAGAGCTCGTTCCGCGAAAGCTCGTTCCGCGAGAGCTTGTTCTGCGAGAGCTTGTTCTGCGAGAGCTCGTTCTGCGAGAGCTTGTTCTGCGAGAGCTCGTTCTGCGAGAGCTCGTTCTGCGAGAGCTTGTTCTGCGAGACCTTGTTCTGCGAGAGCTCGTTCTGCGAGAGCTCGTTCCGTGAGAGCTAGTTCTGCTAGAGCTCGTTCCGTGAGAGCTTGTTCCGTGAGAGCTCGTTCTGCGAGAGCTCGTTCTGCGAGAGCTTGTTCTGCGAGAGCTTGATCCGCGAGAGCTCGTTCCATGAGAGCTTGTTCCGTGAGAGCTTGTTCTGCGAGAGCTCGTTCCGTAAGAGCTTGTTCCGCGAGAGCTTGTTCCGCGAGAGCTTGTTCCGCGAGAGCTCGTTCCATAAGAGCTCGTTCCGCGAGAGCTTGTGCCGCGAGAGCTCGTTCCGCGAGAGCTCGTTCCGTGAGAGCTTGTTCTGCGAGAGCTTGTTCTGCGAGAGCTTGTTCTGCGAGAGCTTGTTCTGCGAGAGCTCGTTCTGCGAGAGCTCGTTCCGCGAGAGCTCGTTCCGCGAGAGCTCGTTCCGCGAGAGCTCGTTCCGCGAGAGCTTGTTCTGCGAGAGCTCGTTCCGTAAGAGCTCGTTCTGCGAGAGGTCGTTCTGCGAGAGCTCGTTCCGTGAGAGCTCGTTCCGCGAAAGCTCGTTCTGCGAGAGGTTGTTCCGCGAGAGCTTGTTCTGCGAGAGCTTGTTCTGCGAGAGCTCGTTCTGCGAGAGCTTGTTCTGCGAGAGCTCGTTCTGCGAGAGCTCGTTCTGCGAGGGCTTGTTCTGCGAGAGCTCGTTCTGCGAGAGCTCGTTCCGTGAGAGCTTGTTCTGCTAGAGCTCGTTCCGTGAGAGCTTGTTCCGTGAGAGCTCGTTCTGCGAGAGCTCGTTCTGCGAGAGCTCGTTCTGCGAGAGCTTGCTCTGCGAGAGCTGGTTCTGCGAGACCTTGTTCTGCGAGAGCGCGTTCCGCGAGAGCGCGTTCCGCGAGAGCTCATGCAGTGAGAGCTCATGCAGTGAGAGCTTGTTTCATGAGAGCTCCTTCCGTGAGAGCTCGATCCGCGAGAACTCGTTCCGCGAAAGCTCGTTCTGCGAGAGGTTGTTCCGCGAGAGCTTGTTCTGCGAGAGCTTGTTCTGCGAGAGCTCGTTCTGCGAGAGCTTGTTCTGCGAGAGCTCGTTCTGCGAGAGCTCGTTCCGTGAGAGCTTGTTCTGCTAGAGCTCGTTCCGTGAGAGCTTGTTCCGTGAGAGCTCGTTCTGCGAGAGCTCGTTCTGCGAGAGCTCGTTCTGCGAGAGCTTGCTCTGCGAGAGCTGGTTCTGCGAGACCTTGTTCTGCGAGAGCGCGTTCCGCGAGAGCGCGTTCCGCGAGAGCTCATGCAGTGAGAGCTCATGCAGTGAGAGCTTGTTTCATGAGAGCTCCTTCCGCGAGAGCTCGTTCCGCGAGAACTCGTTCCGCGAGAGCTCGTTCCGCGAGAGCTCGTTCCGCGAGAGCTCGTTCTGCGAGAGCTCGCTCTGCGAGAGCTTGTTCTGCGAGAGCTTGTTCTGCGAGAGCTCGTTCTGCGAGAGCTCGTTCCGCGAGAGCTCATGCAGTCAGAGCTTGTTCTGCGAGAGCTCCTTCCGCGAGAGCTCGTTCCGCGAGAGCTCGTTCCGCGGGAGCTTGTTCTGCGAGAGCTTGTTCTGCGAGAGCTAGTTCTGCGAGAGCTCCTTCCGCGAGAGCTCGTTCCGCGAGAGCTCGTTCCGCGAGAGCTCGTTCCGCGAGAGCTCGTTCCGCGAGAGCTCGTTCCGCGAGAGCTCGTTCTGCGAGAGCTCGTTCCGCGAGAGCTCGTTCCGTGAGAGCTCGTTCTGCGAGAGCTCGTTCCGTTAGAGCTCGTTCTGCGAGAGCTCGTTCTGCGAGAGCTTGTTCTGCGAGAGCTTGATTCGCGAGAGCTTGTTTTGTGAGAGCCTGTTCTGCGAGAGCTCGTTCTGCGAGTGCTTGGTCTGCAAGAGCTTGTTCCGCGAAAGCTTGTTTTCTGCGAGAGCTTGTTCAGTGAGAGCTTGTTCAGTGAGAGCTTGTTACGCGAGAGCTCGTTCCGCGAGAGCTCGTTCCGTAAGAGCTCGTTCCGTAAGAGCTTGTTCTGCGAGAGCTTGATCCGCGAGAGCTCGTTCCGTGAGAGCTTGTTCCGTGAGAGCTTGTTCTGCGAGAGCTCGTTCCGTAAGAGCTCGTTCCGTAAGAGCTCGTTCCGTAAGAGCTCGTTCCGCGAGAGCTTGTTCCGCGAGAGCCTGTTCCGCGAGAGCTCGTTCTGCGAGAGCTCGTTCCGTAAGAGCTCGTTCTGCGAGTGCTTTTTCTGCGAGAGTTTGTTCCGCGAGAGCTCGTTCCGCGAGAGCTCGTTCCGCGAGAGCTTGTTCTGCGAGAGCTTGTTCTGCGAGAGCTTGTTCCGCGAGAGCTCGTTCCGCGAGAGCTTGTTCTGCGAGAGCTCGTTCCGTAAGAGCTCGTTCTGCGAGAGCTCGTTCTGCGAGAGCTCGTTCCGCGAAAGCTCGTTCTGCGAGAGGTT
>NW_027508948.1:100000-101792 GCF_051911475.1 Siphateles boraxobius
TGTGTGTGTTGTGTGTGTGTGTGTGTGTGTGTGTGTGTGTGTGTGTGTGTGTGTGTGTGTGTGTGTGTTTGTGTGCGCGGGCTCTTTGATACCAATCTTTCATTTGAAAGTCACGTGTCTAGTATCTGTAAAAGCGCATTTTTCCATCTTAAAAATATATCTAAATTACATCATATGCTCTCAGTGACAAATGCAGAACAGCTAGTTCATGCGTTTCATGACCCTCAAGGCTAGATTATTGTAATGCTCTAATGGGTGGTTGCCCTGCACGCTTAATAAACAAACTACAGCTAGTTCAAAACGCAGCCGCTAGAGTTCTTACCAGAACCAGGAAGTATGACATATTAGCCCGGTTGTGTCAACACTGCATTGGCTCCCTATTAAACATCGTATACATTTGAAAATATTGCTGATTACTTACAAAGCACTAAATGGTTTAGCTCCCCAGTACTTTAGCGAGCTCTTAACGCATTATAGTCCTTCACGTCTATTGCGATCTCAAAACTCCGGCCAGTTGATAATACCTAGAATATATAAATCGACTGCTGGCGGTAGATCCTTTTCCTATTTAACACCAAAACTTTGGAACAATCCTCCTAACATTGTCCGGGAAGCAGACACAGTCTGTCAGTTCAAAGCTAGATTAAAAACACATCTCTTTAACCTGCATACACATAGAAAATTATACATTCCCATTATTTAAATCAGTTAAATGATTATTAGGCTGCAGAGATTAGGTCAGCATGAACTGGGAACACTTCCGATAACACCTGATGTACTCGCTACATCATAAGAAGAATGGCATCTGCGCTAATGTTAGTCTTTCTGTTTTATTCAGAGGTTAACTGTAATCAGCCGGATCCGGGCCGTATCCAGATCAGATGGAGGACCTGCGCCTGGACACGGCCACAACGCATCCCTGAAGTGTCAGCAGAGCTTGTGTCCACTAGACTCTCCCTGTGAAGGCCTCATCGACACGACAGCATCGGCACTGATCCTCAACACACTCTCCATACGCACGTGATGACTCCGGTCTTCAAACAGATGAACTGCATAATATACTGTTCCGATCCAATCTGACCTCTGACCTGTAATGCTGCCTGAATCATAATCATACACTGTTGGCCAGAGGAGAACTGCTATATACCAGTATGACATAAAGAGAAAAGATGTACATTACCAATAACATCTGAGGAAAACATAGACAAATTAACACAATTCATATAATATATATTTTACACAACATAAGATATTTAAAATCGGACCAGCAAATGCAGACAAATATGTGCACATCGATCTCAATATTCCAGACAATTATAGTCCGATATAACTCTTTAATTATATAATATATATAGAGAAAATAAACTCATACGATCATCTTGAGATCCAGGATTCCTGTTGTTGATCCGGTTCTTTCCTCCAGAACTCTGACACAGATCCACAGATCACAATGGATCAAACTTATATATTTTTTGAGTTCATCTTAGATTTATTTCTTTACATTTGCTCACTTTACCTTTTCTCTTTTTTTACTCATGCAGAACTCCACCCACTGAAATCGGCCAATCATGAAAAGGCAGCAGCTTTTCATCACCTCTAGTGGTTTTCTCTTCTTCTACTGTTATCACTTATACGTCAGTGTTTGTTTACAGAGCGACAAAACTGAACTAAAGCACAGAGTCAGATATCACAGATAACATGATGTTTCTGCACACACACACACACACACACACACACCCACACACACACACACACACACGCACGCACGCACGCACACACACACACACACACA
>NW_027508949.1:7500-72500 GCF_051911475.1 Siphateles boraxobius
ATTAATAGCCATTATGCCCAATACTCTGTTGACAGAGCTAAAACGGTTGTTTTGTTTGTATTTGGTTCAGTAACAGTAAAATACAGAGCATTTTTGAACAGTTAGAGCTAGAACTTGTTGATGGCTCAGAAACCCCTGCAGTATTACTCTTCAGCCACAGATGGCGACAGTAAAGGTCAAATCCCAGAGGAACAACAACAGAAGCAGTGAAGAGCTGTTTCAGCTGAAATATCAACTCACATCCAACAAATGAAGGTACGAAACGAGAAGGAAATCTCTAAGGGTTGCTTATGTGCTCTGGTTCTTCATATATATATATATCAATATTTCAGGAACATACTGAATGTGCGTTCATCAGGCTGCACGTTTCTGAGTGATTCAGCTCGTTCATGGTAAAATTAACAACATATTTTTATACAATTGTGTATGAGGTCGATTTTATAATAATAACAACATTATGATAAATGGTATAAGAGTGAGAATATAATGAGTATGTAATCGTGTGCATATAATTATCATGCAACTTAATATTGATCTTTTTTTTCAAGCTCATTTTACCAATTCTAAACCACATCAATCTTAATACATTTTTATATATTTTTTATTTAATGATTTATAAGTGATATATAATTGTTAAGGTAGGCTGGAAGTGAAAAACAGGTGTGCATAATTATTAAGCAAGTTTTGTTTTACGGGTAAAATGGGCCAAAAAAAAAGATTTAACTTGCACTGAAAAGTCAATAATTATTAAATGCTCACGAGAAGGATGTTATATAATGCAACACTAGACATTGCAAAATTAAGGCATGACCAATAGACAGCAAAACGCTTATTTATTCAGCAGGGTCAGACAAAAACAGCCCAGAAGAAAAGACGCATGGTAACTGCAGAAAAGATTAGGAATTAATGTGAAGAATCAGGAACCCTTTAGTCTCCGCTGTTTTCCGGGGATCTCAGACACTTTTCTAAGGTAAAGAATCCTGAAACATGACCAACACTTAATCAGAATCACAAGCTGAAGTGAAGAAGTGAAGTGTTTTATAGGCTTTATAGACGTGTCGAGAGTGATCCTCTCGTACTGGATCCGACCCCATTTCTCAACGCTCACCGCTGGCATATAATGCAACAAAGATGGCTGAAGTAAACATATCTAACTAAAGATCTACCAATCTCTGTGTAAAGATAAAACAATGATGCTGCAATCTTCCTAAAGTCATTTTTACACATCTGTAATTTGACTCCAAATCTCTGGATATCATTTTTATCCTCCTTGACAAAATATTGGATTACTCAGTAAATATACATCTATGGCTTTCAATATTTTGGCTTTCATCACTATTTATGTTTGTCTTTCTACAGATAAATATTAACAAAATAAAAAAATTGAGCCGGGGAAGTTTCTGAAATTTGTTTGACATTAATGACCTTAAGGCATTTTTACACTCCCAGCGTTCCTTAACAATTATATATCACTTATAAATGATTAAATACAAAATTAATAGTAGTTATTAAGATTGATGTGGTTTGGAATGGGTAAAATGTGCTTGGAAAAGAATTTATGATCAGAATACAGTATCAACTTGCATAATAGTTATGCACACACTGTATATCAGAACGCCCTTCTCTAGAGTTATTTTTCTATTTATCTATTGAGTTTATGGTCATTGAAAGGTTTTTCTGAGGTGAATGTGAGGTTATTGTTCTCCAGCTGATTGATGGATTACATGAGTCATGATTGATTTCATTCTGACACACACACACACACACACACACACACACACACACACACACACACACACACACACACACACACACACACACACACACACACACACACACACACACACACACACACACACACACACACACACACACACACACACACACACACACTTATGGACTCAATTTACTGCTTTAGGTTCATGCATATCTAGTGTAATGGTCGACCAAATTAACTTGGCCAATCACGATTCACTGATGTGTTTTTTAAGTAAAAAAATATATGCATAATACTATATATGCATAATTTTTTTCTCTCATTAGCATAAAAATAAGGCATTGCTTATGCAATTAAAACAACATGGAAGTAATTGATCTGAATAATGATATTTATAACAGCTACTTTACAGCTGAAAATGATGAATTTTACAACGTTAACACTTATTTTCCTGTATATTTCTGTGAAGCTGCTTTGAAACAATCTGTATTGTAAAAAGTGCGGTCAAAATACATGTCACTTGACTATGTATTTGTATATGACTTCTGTATTTGTATACAATCATTGTATATGATTGTAACACAATTTTGCATCACTGTCTTCTCAGATGGACCGTCCGTTCATTGACCGTCTGAAACACATTACACATGAAACTGGAAAGCGCTTGTGAAAATCCCAAGTTGATCTGCCAAAGGTTCACAAGTTAGTGGCATCAAATCTTTGAAAGACATTTTGAATAAGAATGATGTGCAGAGTGAAGCAGACTTTGTCACGTCATCGTGAAGCAGTGTTGCGTGTGTTAGTGTTTCTCCACCTTCATTCCCCTGTGATGGGAAGATCACTGATTTCAGGCACTTCTGCCACTCATTGTGCCCTGAACATTTGCATGAGAAAACTACAAATCCACAGGGACCATTAGGGTTTTAAAGCTCCACGTCCTCTTACAAACCAAAGACACAATAGGCCTCACATGCAAACGCCACATTGCTTTGAAACAACCTGTATACACTTGTGTGTCTTTCCCCGTGCTGGACTCTATGGCAGGGATAAAGCGTGGAGAAAGTGTGTGTTGAACCCGGCCTCAGCTGGTCCACATCTCGCTGAGCTCGGCTTTCATCCGGCCCAGATCTGGGCTAATGCGTCTCAGTGAAAGTGTCCCTCGTGCTGCGATCGCTTTCTTCTCAGGCTTTCACTCCATTCTAAACTCTTCTACTTGGGATAATTGCAGTTTAATTGGGTGACAAGAAATTAAAACTGTGTCCACATTTTGTGGGATAATCTGTTTTCTGCAGGAGTCTGTTATCACAGTCCGTATACAAGCAGCGCAGGGAATCGGGACAGATCGAGGAATGTACAGGATCACACATTCACCTTTGGGTGGCAGATGTTTCATAAATACATGTAATATGCTTTCAAGAGCTTTTTCTTTCTAAACACAAGGCATATACACTACTGATCAAAAGTTCTGGGTCAGTAAGATCTTTTTTTTTAAAGAAATTAATGCTTTTACTCATCAAAGATGCATTAAATTGATCAAAAGTGACAGTAAAGACATTTATAATGTTACAAAAGATTCTATTTCAAATAAATGCTGTTCTTTGGAACTTTCTATTCATCAAAAAATCGTGAAAAATAAAATGTATGACAGTTTCTACAGAATTATGATCATGATCTGAAGGATCATGTGACACTGAAGATTGGAGTTGCTGAAAATTCAGCTTTGAAACAACTTAGAAGGAGCGTAAATGAATCCAATTGAATGTAAGATTGAAAGATTCTCTAATCAAGCTTTCAATAATTCTCACATATCCTTTAGTTTTTTGTGTATTTGACAGTAGTAAAATAGTTTTATAGACTATTCTCAGACCTAGATGTTCTTCTGTTTGTTTGGAGCTTTTCAAGCCGAAACTCTTGAGACTCCAAAAATGAACTAAAACACCCTAAAAAGTAGTTTCCCCATTAACACACCTGACCATGTTTAACACAGTCCGCATGTTTCCATCCGCACATTCAGTCGGATGAGCTCACAGAATCACAGAATGCAATAATAACAATCCCGGTTTGCTCGAAAATGCAATTTTCTATCCGGCAACAAATGCTAAAACAGCAGATATAAACACTGGATGTTTTTCAGTAATGAAGAAGCGTCTGGTGTGTGTCGAGAGAAGGATCTTTTCATCGGCTCTTTCCCAGCTCCTCGGGGGTGTGTGAGGAAAGGTTACAAACATTGAGTCATTCTCAGGGCCTCTGCAAGCCGTACCTTCCCTTTTGTCAAGGCTGTACTCAACTTTAAAAGCCCCTTTCAGTCGACATGAATGCCCTTCATTTTCTCTCAAAGAACTTTGCATTGATAGCCGGCAAAAAGGGAAGGTTGTTTAGAAAAGGATGGAGAGACAATGAGAACAAAAAAAGCAAAAAGCTTTTCAGATTCCATTATGAACATAGCACTCCCATTCTCTCCGACTGTTTATACATGTTCTGCGGAATAATGCGCTGCTGCTGTAATATGTTCCCGGTCCTCTTCTGTGAAACGGGCCTTGGATCAGCGCTAACGGGGGGGTTTGGGATTCAGAAGCGCATTCACTGTGAGATCAAGGTAAAGAAGAACAGGTGAAAGAAAGAAACCTTCCCGTGCAGTAAAGAGCCATTCAGACGAGGCCATTGTGCAAATATTTCAGGTGCCCTGATGCTCGTGCCGAGAGAGAGCTGTTCGGGTTTCTTGGGGTTTCAGGAGTGTATGGGGAATAAAGCTGTATGTTCATGTTGTGTACAGATTACTCCGGCCGTCCTCGACCGGCTCTAAGTTCAAATAAATTATAGCCATCCTTTGCTTTTCATTTTTTTACATTATTGCAAAAACCTCCTGTTTTTCTTTGAAATTGCTCAATGTCCATTTTATTCTGGTTCAAATCATAGACATCAAATTGCAATTTGAGTTTGTCAAGTCAAGTCTCCTTCATTTATACAGCGCTTTAACAATATAAATTGTTTCAAAGCAGCTTTACAGTGATAATAGGAGAATACAGTAACAGAGATTGTTTAGGCTTTACAGCAGATCTAGAATAAAGTTATTGTCCAGATAAAGTTAGTTTTGATTGATTCACTTCCGTTGTAAAGATCATTAATTATTAACATAGTGACCGCTAACACGACACCGTTCTAACAGAAAACAGAAACTCTTAATGTGTTCTGGCCGCATTCCCTACATCGGCCCTCGCCAATCATGACCTCCTAATAATCCCCATCCATTGAATTGGCTCTATCACTCTCTCTCCTCTCCACTTATAGCGTGTGTGTGTGTGTGTGTGTGTGTGTGTGTGTGTGTGTGTGTGTGTGTGGTGAGCACACTGGTGCCGTTGTACTGTGGCTGCTGTCGCATCATCCCAGTGGATGCTCACACTGCCGGTGTTGAGGAGAGACCCCGACATGATTGTAAAGCGCTTTGGGTGTACAGTAGTACACATGAAAAGCGCTATATAAATGCCTCATTCATTCATTCTTTTAAGGGCTCAGCGTGGTTTTCCAGCTAAATAAAAGTTTGATGGTTTACAGTCGTCATGAAAGGGAAGTTGCGCTGGTCTTTTCTCCTCTATTGTGTCGTATATCCAAGGGAAAAAGCTTCTGGAACAAGAACAAATGTAGGCGGGGCTTGATTGTGTCTGTGGGAAATTGATTGGATGATTGGATGGTTGTGGTTTGCTATTGGTTGATCTCATGTGAGTGACAGGTTGCCCCGCCCACATCATCAGAGAAGAGATGCTGCAAGAGGAACTGATTCAAGATTATTAACACAATAATGATGTACACTGATAAATCATTAGAATAAACACAGCAATACTCATAAAAAAACAAAACAAGAATGGTCAGTTTTGATTTCATGGTGACTTTCATGGTAATTTACATGGTGAGTAAATTAACAAGTCCCCTGAATTTCTGTAGAGTGTGTAGGCTATATGAGAAGATCTGTTCACAAACACACAGAAGAGGCATGAATGAAGGAAGAGGAGAATATCATGTGTTTGATCTCTGTATAATGTGCAACATCAGATGATAAAGGCTGGTTTATTCTCTCTGTGGCCCCTGAGGGCCCGTCTGTCAGCAGAACTCCCTCGGGCCTCCATCCCTCTGATTTAAACACGTCTTCAGCGCTAGATTAAACTGGACACTGATCAGACCTTATACACTGCAATCACACCATCCGCTCTGGCTGACCTGACGATGCCCGTGTGTTTCCATCATGAGCAGAAACACCGTAACCCTGCAAAACCATTAACTCCCGCAGATCAGGGTCCGTCTTCAGGGTCCGTCTTCAGGGTCCGTCTTCAGGGTCTGTCTTCAGGGTCTGTCTTCAGGGTCTGTCTTCAGGGTCCGTCTTCAGGGTCTGCCTTCAGGGTCCGTCTTCAGGGTCCGTCTTCAGGGTCCGTCTTCAGGGTCCGTCTTCAGGGTCTGCCTTCAGGGTCCGTCTTCAGGGTCCGTCTTCAGAGTCTTCAGGGTCCGTCTTCAGGGTCTTTGGGGTCCGTCTTCAGAGTATTCAGGGTCTTCGGGGTCTTCAGGGTCTTCAGAGTCTTCAGGGTCTTCGGGGTCTTCAGGGTCTTCAGGGTCTTCAAGGTCTTCGGGGTCTTCGGGATCTTCAGGGTCTTCGCGGTTTTCAGGGTCAGTCTTCGGGGCCTTCAAGGTCTTCGGGGTCCTTCTTCAGGGTCTTCAGGATCTGTCTTCAGGGTCTTCAGGGTCCATCTTCAGGGTCTTCGGGGTCCGTCTTCGGGGTCTTCAGGGTCCGTCTTCAGGGTCTGCGGGGTCTTCAGGGTCTTCGGGGTCTTCAGGGTCTTCATTGTCTTCGGGGTCTTCAGGGTCTTCATTGTCTTCGGGGGCTTCAGGGGCTTCAGGGTCTTCGGGGTCTTCAGGGTCTTCAGGGTTTTCAGGGTCTTCGGGGTCTTTCGGGTCTTCGGGTCTTCGGGATCTTCAGGGTCTTCGCGGTTTTCAGGGTCTTCAGGGTCAGTCTTCGGGGCCTTCAGGGTCTTCGAGGTCTTCGGTGTCGGTCTTCGGGGTCTTCAGGGTCCGTCTTTAGGGTCTTCAGGGTCCGTCTTCAGGGTCCATCTTCAGGGTCTTCAGGGTATTCGGGGTCCGTCTTCAGGGTCCGTCTTCAGGGTCTTCGGGATCTTCAGGGTCCGTCTTTGGGGTCTTCAGGATCTTCAGGGTCTTCAGGATTTTCAGGGTCTTCGGAGTCTTCAGGGTCTTCGCGGTTTTCAGGGTCTTCGGGATCTTCAGGGTCCGTCTTCGGGGTCTTCAGGGTCTTCGGGGTTTTCAGGGTCCGTCTTCTGGGTCCATCTTCAGGGTCTTCAGGATCCATCTTCAGGGTCTTCGGGGTCCGTCTACAGGGTCTTCAGGATCTTCTGGGTCTTCAGGGTCCGTCTTCAGGGTCTTCGGGGTCTTGTCTTCGGGGTCTTCAGGGTCTTGTCTTCGGGGTCTTCAGGGTCCGTTTTCGGGGTCTTTGGGGTCTTCAGGGTCTTCAGGGTCTTCAGAGTCTTCAGGGTCTTCATTGTCTTCGGGGTCTTCAGGGTCTTCATTGTCTTCGGGGTCTTCAGGGTCTTCAGGGTCTTCATTGTCTTCGGGTTTTCAGGGTCTTCATTGTCTTCGGGTCTTCAGGGTCTTCGGGGTCTTCAGGGTCCGTCTTCAGATGAACATCTGCTGATCCGGGGAAAAAGTCTGTTTGCAATTGTTCTGATCAATTGGTCATCCAGGTTTGATTTGCTTGTTTTTAGGGCTGCACAATTTAGCCTAAATGTGTGATTATATATCAAAAATAATTATTTTGTGTGTGTCTCATCTGTTCCCACTCTTCATTCTCCTGGGGTCGCTCTGTGCTGTGTCTCTATGGCTCATTTCTTTCAATTACCACAGCTAAGTGTGGAAAATCCCAGCGGTGTTAAACAGGCAGGATTGTGCTTGTGTGTGTGTGTGTGTGTGTGTGTGTGTGTGTGTGTGTGTGTGTGTGTCTGTGTGTGTGTGTGTGTGTGTGTGTGTGTGTCCGAAGCACACACATAAAAATAATTCACAGTGTTTCCTCAAGAACATTCTTTTCACGTAAAAAATCTGACTTTCCAAATTTCCAAAAAAGATTTTAATCAAGGCTTTTCCTGAAGAATGATTAGATTTTTTTTCTTTGAAATCAAAGAAGGATCATGTATTATATGAGCAGAAGGTGTGTAGTGAAACCTGTCGTGGCTTTAAATGCACGACACGCATTCGAGTAACTCTCAGTCAGCAACGGTTTCCGACACAAAATAAACAGCGGCGTCATTTAAATTCCCTCATAACCTCGAATCATTATCAGGACTCCAGAGATATTACAAAGAGGATTCCTATTGTAAAATGTTGATTTAGCACATCGTCGGAATATAAAGCAACTCCAGCAACACTTGAAATGAGCGACTCGCGGTCTATTGTGTCCAAGCCTCCCTTCACCCCCCCCCCCCCCCCCCCCAATGGTTTCCAAGCAAATTAATTAACAAGAGATGGAAAAAACTGTAAGAATGCAAATGGCAGAGCGAGGCCTCCCTCACTTTAGACTCTCGTAGGCTTTTGTTCTCCTGTATTGTAGCAAATTATTTAATTGGGTCTCTCTGATTGTGTGCTCACACAGAAAGGATCGCAGGCCTTTGTCAGAAACCCATATAACTAACAATGCAGTATCAAATTCAATTCCCATCAAAAAGAAAGAAATGAATCCCCCCCTCACACACACACACACACACACACACACACACACAGAGAGAAGAGAGAGAGCAGGGTTTTTAGGCTGGCCGTGGAGATTAATGAGGATCTCCAGAATCACCAGCGCTGGGACGGCTGATTCTCAGCTCTTTCAGACTCAACAATAGCAGAGATGTGGATGTGAAGGACTGAGGAGATGCTGAAATAAACCCAGTGACGGCTGGAGTTTACAGAGCTTCACAAGCGTTTACATTACCCGTCAAATTGCGCAAGTTGAAATTGAAAATACGCCCAATGTAAATGCGTCAATTTTCAGCCAGTTAGAAAAAGGAATATTTCGCAAAAATGCAGTGGAAACAGTTTTTGTGCTTTTACTGGTCACTTGAGGTAGATGGAGCGGTACGTTTCGACGGAAGACAAGACCGATTTGTTCATTCAATTCGTAAAAGACAAAAGCATTACGGGAATACTGGATTCTAAACCTCAAAGAAATGCCACAATCAAGACCTTGAAGCAGATCTGAGGGAGAAACACCCAGAAACTCCTCATATGAGCCGCTCACAGTATAAGAGTCTTTCCTTGCTATTAATGCTGGAAAACACGCCGACGTCGTCAAAGGCTAGTGCGGTGGCTGGGATATACGTAAACCTGCAAACATCCATTGCCATAATTGTTGGACTGACTTAAAAATTACGGTTCTGTCGCATTACATCAGTTAATTGTAGGATTAACTTGAGGATGCTTGAGGATCCAGCTGCCGGTTCACTGTCCGAGATCATGTTTCTTACCCTTCTCATGGCTGTTAACCCGAACCCTAAACTCCACCAATGTTTCTAGATGCCTGGTGTAGTAGCTGGATCCAGGCCGGATCAGGCCCCCGTGCAACTGTTTGGCCTGTTGTGAACGGATTTTGAGGGAAAATCCAACAGAATGATTTAAACATGGTAAAATGTGCTTAGAGTGTTTAATAAATGTTTAATAAATGAACAAGCAAATGGTGTGTAGAACGTTGAGAATTCAAAAGTTTGTGAAAGAAATTAATACTTTCAGGACTTTTATGAAACTGTGGTTGGTGGACCTCGATCCCTCTAGGGGGGTTTCGGGTCATGCTCAACCCCGGAAGAAAATGTTGTACATTTTTAATTTAAATTCATCAATCTGGTGCACTTTGAGAGTTCAAAATTAAGAGCTCCAATCCATATTCAGTGTGCAGATTGAAGAAAGAAAAAAGTCTGTGCATTGAATGGTACCTGAACTGTAATGGGGACTCAAAGCTCTTTTAGTTTTAGCTCATTACACTACATAATAATAATATTCCTATGACAATAATGGCAATATACTGTATTGTAAAACAAATGCACTGAAAAATAAAATACTTTCATAATTAGTTTTGCTGTCATTTCTATCCATGCAAGAGATAAACCCGTGAGCTTTTATTTGTACGGAAAACAAGTTTAGAAACGCGTCTCGTTATAAATCTAGTGAAACGCTGTAATCGTGAACTATGCGGATGTGGAAATAATGCATAACAGGCTGAACTTAGCACATGCACAGATGGAGTTCACTGCATTCACACACTGACCGGAGACAGCTGATCGCGTAAGCAACGTGTGCACGCAAACACAGTCTTTCGAAAAGGACACAAAGCCTTATCAAGATTTCAACTTCAGTTTGTTTGACAGCAATGGTGCAAAACACGACATTAAAGAGCTTTTATGTTATTATGTGAAGTTTAGATATATTTTCGTCCGCCACAGTCCGGTTAATGAACGGGAAGCACTGAAATATGATTCATGTGTTGATATTTTGGCGGCCGCCTCAGATAAATCAGTGTTTGGAAAATCGGCTTTTATACATCAAAGATGCATTGAATTGACCAAAAGTGACAGTAAAAACGTTATAATTTTACAAAATATTCTATTTCAATATAGGCTGTTCTTTTGATCTTTCCATTCATTAAAGAATCCTTAAAAAAATAAAATAGTAGTAAAAGTTAAATTGCTAAATTGCATTCATCTATTTATTGTAACGTCTCAGGTGTGATGAAGATTCATAAAGGGTGCAGCAACTGAGTTGTTCTGAGTGTGTTCACAACAATACCAGACACACAAACTGAATGAAACAAGGAACTTAAATACAAAAGGTGAATGAACTCAATGACTAGTGAATCAATGAACTAATGAATCAAAACCCATGGCAACAAACGAAGAGCGGGAAACTGGAACAAAGGAAAAGAGGGAACCGAGAAAATAAAAGTCCATGAACACGAAAAACAAAACAGTCAGTCTGTGACATTTACATTCTATTATGTGTTTAAAGAGTTTAAATATTGTGCTTCCAAAATCCAACACATTTCTGTATAAAAGAGGATAATTATTTTAATTCATTGTGATTTGTCCATCAGGAATTGATCAAATGTTTGACGGAGTTTAAGATGCATTCGTGACTTCAGCAGAAAAGGCAAGTTGAGTCTAAACAGTTTTGATGTTTAGTGGTTGAAAGTGAAATCTTCCACAAACACTGTCTCTGAAACATCACAGAGTTCTGAGTGTTTTGGGGTGTAGGAGACGCGCCTCTCGACTCTTTTACATCATCTGAAGGCCCGTCCCATTTCCCGTATTTACTCTATTCCCCTGATTCACAGTCGCTGCTCACTGGACCGGGACCTTCCAGCTGCCACCCCAACATCTCATTATTTTTGGAAATATCAGGCTTGTATCATCTTGATAAATAATTCCTTGCAGTATAATGTATCAGACTAAAACATATTTTCCGGGGGCCAGCGAGGTTAAAGTGCCAATCTTACCTTTTTACATTTTTTCTTGGCCTGAAGACAGTGATTTCCATATATAGAGTGAGCGGTTTGTGTTGAACATGCGTTGCTGTCAGAGATTGGAAATGAGGCCTGCTAAACGTGTAAGATCCTCCCAGGACCAATCAGATCTCTGACATTATACACGCTATTAAACCATACTAAAGTTTTTATCTGACTCCTTGACAAACATTACAGTTTCATCCAGTTTTTCTGGCTGTGTATTCTTATCTGGCACAGAAAACATTGATCTACTTGAAAACTCTTGTCACAGTTAAGGATTTCTATCAGTCCACAATCAACACGTTACTGTTGGACTCTCGATATTTTCATAGCAAAACTGTTTGTCTTCACACAGGAATAAAGTGTACATTAAGGAGCAGTGGCGTGCACAGACCTCCTTTAGGGGCCGAAGGATTTTTTTTTCTTTTTATTCTTTATTTCCTTGGTATGAAAATATGTTAATACAATTAGAATGCATAACACATCAAATGAAAATAGGGAAATTATTCTAATATTACTAAATATTATCGACTTTACCAAACAAATCAGTGAGAATCAAGAAGGTAATTATGAGGAATTCATGTTTAGTTTTGTTGATGTAAATTTTATGTATGTATTATATGCATATAGCGTTAGCTATCATGAAATCAGTACCACTTTACAGTACCACTTTTTAATGAACTGCACTTCAACAGCATTTATTAATCTTAGTTAATATTAATTTCAGCATTTACTAAAATATTTTAAAATCAAAAGTTTAGTTTTAGTTTTAAGTTAACATTAGTTAATGCCCTTACTGTGAAATAACATGAAAAAACAATTAACAGGTATATTATTATTAACTAAGATTAACAAATACAGTAACAAATGTGTTTCTCATGGTTTGTTCATGTTATTTAATACATAAATACTGTAGTGTGAGACTCGCGGCCGCTGCTCCTGTAGTGTGAGACTCGCGGCCGCTGCTCCTGTAGTGTGAGACTCGCGGCCGCTGCTGCTGTAGTGTGAGACTCGCGGCCGCTGCTGCTGTAGTGTGAGACTCGCGGCCGCTGCTGCTGTAGTGTGAGACTCGCGGCCGCTGCTGCTGTACTGTGAGACTCGCGGCTGCTGCTGCTGTAGTGTGAGACTCGCGGCTGCTGCTGCTGTAGTGTGAGACTCGCGGCTGCTGCTGCTGTAGTGTGAGACTCGCGGCTGCTGCTCCTGTAGTGTGAGACTCACGGCTGCTGCTCCTGTAGTGTGAGACTCGCGGCCGCTGCTGCTGTAGTGTGAGACTCGCGGCCGCTGCTGCTGTAGTGTGAGACTCGCGGCCGCTGCTCCTGTAGTGTGAGACTCGCGGCTGCTGCTGCTGTAGTGTGAGACTCGCGGCCGCTGCTGCTGTAATGTGAGACTCGCGGCTGCTGCTGCTGTAGTGTGAGACTTGCGGCTGCTGCTGCTGTAGTGTGAGACTCGCGGCTGCTGCTGCTGTAGTGTGAGACTCGCGGCCGCTGCTGCTGTAGTGTGAGACTCGCGGCCGCTGCTCCTGTAGTGTGAGACTCGCGGCTGCTGCTGCTGTAGTGTGAGACTCGCGGCTGCTGCTGCTGTAGTGTGAGACTCGCGGCTGCTGCTGCTGTAGTGTGAGACTCGCGGCTGCTGCTCCTGTAGTGTGAGACTCGCGGCTGCTGCTCCTGTAGTGTGAGACTCGGGGCCGCTGCTGCTGTAGTGTGAGACTCGCGGCCGCTGCTGCTGTAGTGTGAGACTCGCGGCCGCTGCTGCTGTAGTGTGTGACTCGCGGCCGCTGCTGCTGTAGTGTGAGACTCGCGGCTGCTGCTGCTGTAGTGTGAGACTCGCGGCTGCTGCTGCTGTAGTGTGAGACTCGCAGCCGCTGCTGCTGTAGTGTGGGACTCGCGGCCGCTGCTGCTGTAGTGTGAGACTCGCGGCCGCTGCTGCTGTAGTGTGACTCGCGGCTGCTGTTGCTGTAGTGTGAGACTCGCGGCCGCTGCTCCTGTAGTGTGAGACTCGCGGCCGCTGCTCCTGTAGTGTGAGATTAGCGGCCGCTGCTGCTGTAGTGTGAGACTCACGGCTGCTGCTCCTGTAGTGTGAGACTCGCGGCTGCTGCTCCTGTAGTGTGAGACTCACGGCTGCTGCTCCTGTAGTGTGAGACTCGCGGCCGCTGCTGCTGTAGTGTGAGACTCGCGGCTGCTGCTGCTGTAGTGTGAGACTCGCGGCTGCTGCTGCTGTAGTGTGAGACTCACGGCTGCTGCTCCTGTAGTGTGAGACTCACGGCTGCTGCTCCTGTAGTGTGAGACTCGCGGCCGCTGCTGCTGTAGTGTGAGACTCGCGGCTGCTGCTGCTGTAGTGTGAGACTCGCGGCTGCTGCTGCTGTAGTGTGAGACTCGCGGCTGCTGCTGCTGTAGTGTGAGACTCGCAGCCGCTGCTGCTGTAGTGTGAGACTCGCGGCCGCTGCTGCTGTAGTGTGAGACTCGCGGCTGCTGTTGCTGTAGTGTGAGACTTGCGGACGCTGCTGCTGTAGTGTGAGACTCGCGGCTGCTGCTGCTGTAGTGTGAGACTCGCGGCTGCTGCTCCTGTAGTGTGAGACTCGCGGCTGCTGCTCCTGTAGTGTGAGACTCACGGCTGCTGCTGTAGTGTGAGACTCGCGGCTGCTGCTGCTGTAGTGTGAGACTCGTGGCTGCTGCTGCTGTAGTGTGAGACTCGCGGCTGCTGCTGCTGTAGTGTGAGACCCGTGGCTGCTGCTGCTGTAGTGTGAGACTCGTGGCTGCTACTCCTGTAGTGTGAGACTCACGGCTGCTGCTGTAGTGTGAGACTCGCGGCTGCTGCTGCTGTAGTGTTAGACTCGTGGCTGCTGCTGCTGTAGTGTTAGACTCGTGGCTGCTGCTGCTGTAGTGTGAGACTCGCGGCTGCTGCTGCTGTAGTGTGAGACTCGCGGCTGCTGCTCCTGTAGTGTGAGACTCGCGGCTGCTGCTCCTGTAGTGTGAGACTCACGGCTGCTGCTGTAGTGTGAGACTCGCGGCTGCTGCTGCTGTAGTGTGAGACTCGTGGCTGCTGCTGCTGTAGTGTGAGACTCGCGGCTGCTACTCCTGTAGTGTGAGACTCACGGCTGCTGCTGTAGTGTGAGACTCGTGGCTGCTGCTGCTGTAGTGTGAGACTCGCGGCTGCTGCTGCTGTAGTGTGAGACTCGTGGCTGCTGCTGCTGTAGTGTGAGACTCGCTGCTGCTGCTGCTGTAGTGTGAGACTCGTGGCTGCTGCTGCTGTAGTGTGAGACTCGCGGCTGCTGCTGCTGCTGTAGTGTGAGACTCACGGCTGCTGCTCCTGTAGTGTGAGACTCACGGCTGCTGCTGCTGTAGTGTGAGACTCGCTGCTGCTGTAGTGTGAGACTCGCGGCTGCTGCTGCTGCTGTAGTGTGAGACTCACGGCTGCTGCTCCTGTAGTGTGAGACTCACGGCTGCTGCTCCTGTAGTGTGAGACTCGCGGCTGCTGCTCCTGTAGTGTGAGACTCGCGGCTGCTGCTGCTCTAGTTTGAGACTCGTGGCTGCTGCTGGTGTAGTGTGAGACTCGCGGCTGCTGCTCCTGTAGTGTGAGACTCGCTGCTGCTGTAGTGTGAGACTCGCGGATGCTGCTGCTGTAGTTTGAGACTCGCGGCTGCTGCTCCTGTAGTGTGAGACTCGCTGCTGCTGTAGTGTGAGACTCGTGGATGCTGCTGCTGTAGTGTGAGACTCGCGGATGCTGCTGCTGTAGTGTGAGACTCGCGGATGCTGCTGCTGTAGTGTGAGACTCGCTGCTACTGTTGTAGTGTGAGACTCGCGGCTGCTGCTGCTGCTGTAGTGTGAGACTCGCGGCTGCTGCTCCTGTAGTGTGAGACTCGCGGCTTCTGCTGCTGTAGTGTGAGACTCGCGGCTGCTGCTGCTGTAGTGTGAGACTCGCGGCTGCTGCTGCTGTAGTGTGAGACTCGCGGCTGCTGCTGCTGTAGTGTGATACTCGCGGCTGCTGCTCCTGTAGTGTGAGACTCGCGGCTGCTGCTCCTGTAGTGTGAGACTCGCGGCTGTTGCTCCTGTAGTGTGAGACTCGCGGCTGCTGCTGCTGCTGTAGTGTGAGACTCGCGGCTGCTGCTGCTGTAGTGTGAGACTCGCGGCTGCTGTTGCTGTAGTGTGAGACTCGCGGCTGCTGCTGCAGTAGTGTGATACTCGCAGCTGCTGCTGCTGTAGTGTGAGACTCACGGCTGCTGCTCCTGTAGTGTGAGACTCGTGGCTGCTGCTCCTGTAGTGTGAGACTCGCGGCTTCTGCTGCTGTAGTGTGAGACTCGCGGCTGCTGCTGCTGTAGTGTGAGACTCGCGGCTGCTGCTGCTGTAGTGTGAGACTCGCGGCTGCTGCTGCTGTAGTGTGAGACTCGCGGCTGCTGCTGCTGTAGTGTGATACTCGCGGCTGCTGCTCCTGTAGTGTGAGACTCGCGGCTGCTGCTCCTGTAGTGTGAGACTCGCGGCTGTTGCTCCTGTAGTGTGAGACTCGCGGCTGCTGCTGCTGCTGTAGTGTGAGACTCGCGGCTGCTGCTGCTGTAGTGTGAGACTCGCGGCTGCTGTTGCTGTAGTGTGAGACTCGCGGCTGCTGCTGCTGTAGTGTGAGACTCGCGGCTGCTGCTGCTGTAGTGTGAGACTCACGGCTGCTGCTCCTGTAGTGTGAGACTCGTGGCTGCTGCTCCTGTAGTGTGAGACTTGCGGCTGCTGCTGTAGCGCTGCAGAGGAAACTCCGCCTACACTTCATCCCCGCCAAATGCTTCCGCCAAAAAAATTATATATTTTTTTTGTATTATTATTGTAAGTGGCAACAGTGTATAAGTGTATTGTTATCTATTATACTATTTATAATAATAATAATAATTATTATTTACAATTATCAGAGAGGGGCACAATACATTTTGACACAAAAGCGGCAGGGGCTTGAGTTTCTGCTCTTTTTCAGATTCTGAGATTCTGTACTCTTTCAGAAGTTGCGTATCAGCGTCGCCTACGCATGACACTGAAAAAACTGCAGTCAATTGAGGGAAAGGGTTAATATCACTGTCTTACTAAATCAATGTTTAGTTGACCGGCGGTAAGTGGAGGAAAGCCTTGTTTTTCCCTCCGTCAAGTGAAAACTATGAATAATAACTGTGACTGACGACCAGTGAAATCTGTAGAATCGAGTGTGGGCGGGGCTTGTGCTGAAATGGTTTGCGAAAGTGAATGTGGAGTGACTTCATATGTAGTCGTAGTGTAAATGTGGAGTGACTTCATATGTAGTCGTAGTGTAAATGTGGAGTGACTTCATATGTGGTCGTGGTGTGAATGTGGAGTGACTTCATATGTGGCCGTAGTGTGAATGTGGAGTAACTTAGAACAGTTTTAAAAACAGAATTTCAAAGGTGAAAATTAATATTCGAATGTGGAAAAACGCGCCCGCGGTAGCAGAGGCGCGACTGTCTGCTTTGCGAGTGGTCAAAATTCTGAAGCTTAAAATGTAAAACGCATTATCCAGCTGCACAGCTAGCACAGTGAGTGTCTGGCTCACTCATTGGCTGTGCTGAGGCAACAGCACATCCAATGGGGCAGGGGCCTCCAACGGGTGCGCCAATGAGCTAGGATTACATCATACACGTCACAGCCCGCCAAAGGGGGCGTGGCCAGACGCCCCCGAAATAACCATAGCAGCAGTTTACCATTGCACAGCTCGCTCGGAGCGTTCAATGTTGGTTCTATAAACTGTAAAACTTCAATTAATGTTACTATTATTTGTTTCAATCACTGAATGAAGCCTGTTATATTTAGGACAAGAGTCGCAACCTTAAATTGCTTGCACAAAACCAGCACTCAACAGCTGTTTATTGTTGTTCATTTAAACCGTTATGCGTAGAGAGCGTGAGGGTGAGGGGGAGAGAGACAGAGAGAGAGAGAGAGAGAGAGAGAGAGAGAGCCTGTGAGTGCGAGCGAAAGTAGGTCTGCGGTCTTGGCCATTAGTTGATTTACTTGTTTTGTGTTAATACGTTAATATTATTTATTAGTAGTGGGAATGTGGAGTGACTTCATATGTGGCCGTAGTGGGAATGTGTAGTGACTTAATATGTGTTCGTAGTGTGAATGTGTAGTGACTTCATATGTGGTCGTAGTGTGAATGTGAAGTGAGTTCAAATGTGGTCGTAGTGTGAATGTGGAGTGACTTTATATGAAGTCATAGTGTGAATGTGCAGTGACTTCATATGTGGTCGTAGTGTTTGAATGTAGAGTTACTTCATATGTGGTCGTAGTGTGAATGTGGAGTGAGTTCATATGTGGTCGTAGTGTTTGAATGTAGAGTTACTTCATATGTGGTCGTAGTGTGAATGTGGAGTGAGTTCATATGTGGCCGTAGTGTAAATGTGGAGTGACTTCATATGTGGCCGTAGTGTGAATGGGGAGTGACTCCATATGTGGCAGTAGTTTGAATGTGGAGTGACTTCATATGTGGTCATAGTGTGAATGTAGAGTGACTTCATATATGGCCGTAGTGTGAATGTGGAGTGACTTCATATATGGCCATAGTGTGAATGTGGAGTGACTTCATATGTGGCAGTAGTGTGAATGTGAAGTCGTAGTGTGTGATTGTGGAGTTGCTCATTTTGTGGCAGTAGTGTGAATTTGGAGTGACTTCATATGTGGCAGTAGTGTGAATGTGGAGTGACTTCATATGTTGTCGTAGTGTGAATGTGAAGTCTTAGTGTGTGAATGTGGACTGACTTTATATGTGGCCGTAGTGTGAATGTGGAGTGACTTCATATATGGCAGTAGTGTGAATGTGGAGTGACTTCATATGTGGCCGTAGTGTGAATGTGGAGTGACTTCATATGTGGCAGTAGTGTGAATGTGAAGTCGTAGTGTGTGAATGTGGAGTGACTTCATATGTGGCAGTAGTGTGAATGTGGAGTGACTTCATATGTGGCAGTAGTGTGAATGTGGAGTGACTTCATATGTGGTCGTAGTGTGAATGTGAAGTCGTAGTGTGTGAATGTGGACTGACTTCATATGTGGCTGTAGTGTGAATGTGGAATGAGTTCAAATGTGGTCGTAGTGTGAATGTGGTGTGACTTCATATGAAGTCATAGTGTGAATGTGCAGTGACTTCATATGTGGCGGTAGTGTGAATGTGGAGTGACTTAATATGTGGCCGTAGTATGAAAGTGGAGTGACTTCATATGTGGTCGTAGTGTGAATGTGAAGTCGTAGTGTGTGAATGTGGACTGACTTCATATGTGGCTGTAGTGTGAATGTGGAGTGACTTCAAATATGGCCGTAGTGTGAATGTGGAGTGACTTCATATATGGCCGTAGTGTGAATGTGGAGTAACTTCATATGTGGCAGTAGTGTGAATGTGAAGTCGTAGTGTGTGAATGTGGAGTGACTTCATATGTGGCAGTAGTGTGAATGTGGAGTGATTTCATATGTGGTCGTAGTGTGAATGTGAAGTCGTAGTGTGTGAATGTGGAGTGACTTCATATGTGGTCGTAGTGTTTGAATGTGGAGTGACTTCAATAATGGCCGTAGTGTGAATGTGGAGTGACTTCATATGTGGTCGTAGTGTGAATATGAAGTTGTAGTGTGTGAATGTGGACTGACTTCATATGTGGCCGTATTGTGAATGTGGAGTGACTTCATATGTGGCAGTAGTGTGAATTTGGAGTGACTTCATATATGGCAGTAGTGTGAATGTGGGGTGACTTCATATGTGGCAGTAGTGTGAATGTGGAGTGACTTCATATGTGGCAGTAGTGTGAATGTGGAGTGACTTCATATGTGCCAGTAGTGTGAATGTGGAGTGACTTCATATGTGGCAGTAGTGCGAATGTGGAGTAACTTCATGTGTGGTCGTAGTGTGAATGTGAAGTCGTAGTGTGTGAATGTGGACTGACTTCATATGTGGCTGTAGTGTGAATGTGGAGTGACTTCATATGTGGCCGTAGTGTGAATATGGAGTGACTTCATATATGGCCGTAGTGTGAATGTGGAGTGACTTCATATGTGCTCGTAGTGTGAATATGAAGTCGTAGTGTGTGAATGTAGACTGACCACATATGTGGCCGTAGTGTGAATGTGGAGTGACTTCATATGTTGCCTGTAGTTCTGAAGCTTTTATCATATAATGGCTCAATTGAGCTTTAGCTGCATATAAACATTAATAACATACACAACAACATTGAGCATCAGTTTAGGATTCAGCTCCACACTACACAAGCTCCAATAATGATTCATAAAACTTTTTAAATGATGAAAAAAAAAATCTGTAGCTCTTTATCACTACTCTTCATATTTGAGGGATATGGGAGCATGTTGTGCATTTGAGAGCAGAACTAATGCTATATAAACCTGCAGTCATAAGCATCTGCCTAGAGCTGTTGTCTAAATGAAGATTTCACAGCCAATCTGAGTTTGCTGCTGCATTACTGTTGTGCCGTGAGTGTGTTTATTTAACAGGTGTGCCAGATCGATATTTTCCCCTTTCTTTGCTCCGCTGCTGCGAGGGAGGAATGGCTGCCTTGTCTCATTTCGTTGAGCTTTAACTTTCTGAAGGCTGGAGGAGAATCAGCGAGGAGGAAACTATGAAACTGTAGTTTGTCAAGCTACAAGCTCCTCAGCATTTGAAGTAGTTCAACTATACTCAATCTGCCCTTTAAAAAAGCAGTTATTATTAAAAGTAGTTATAAATGCACAATGATCAGGTGTTACACAGAAATTAATACTTTTGTTTATCAAGGATGCATTAATTGGTCAAGTGACAGTAAAAAAAACATTTAAAATGTTACAAAAGATTCTATTTCAAATAAATTATGTTCTTTTGAACTTTCTATTCATCAAAGAATCCTGAACAATAAAATGTATCACAGTTTCCACAGAAATATTGATATTGATATATTGATAATAATCATAAATGTTTCTTGAGCATAATTTATGGTAAACTTAAATATACTTTAATGTATATTACTTTAATTTCTATTTATTGCATTTATTAAATATATTTATTAAATATATTTGTATTTACACACATGTTATGATGAAGTTGCAATTTAGTACATTTAAAATCTAAATAGCTTGAAATACGGCTCTTCTCTGGTCTCTTTTCTCTTCTCCGGCTCTTCTCCAGCTTTTTTCTGGCTTTTCTCTCTTCTCTGGCTCTTCCCTCTTCTCTGGCTCTTCTCCAGCTTTTCTCTTGCTCTTCTCTCTTCTCCGGCTCTTCCCTCTTCTCCAGCTCGTCTCTGGCTCATCTTCAGCTCTTCTCCGACTCTTCTCCAGCTCTTCTCTCGTCTCCGGCTCTTCTCTCGTCTCCGGCTCTTCCCTCTTCTCCAGCTCATCTCCTGCTCGTCTTCAGCTCTTCTCTGGCTCTTCTCCAGCTCTTCTCTCGTCTCCGGCTCTTCTCCGGCTCTACTCTCTTTTTCGGCTCGTCTCCCATTTCCGGCCCGTCTCCGGCTTGTCTCCGGCTCCTCTCCGTCTTGTCTCCAGCTTTTCTCCGGCTTTTCTCCAGCGCTTCCCTCTTCTCCGGCTCGTCTTCAGCACTTCTCCACCTCGTCTCTCGTCTTTGGCTCTTCTCCAGCTCTTCTCTCTTTTCTGGCTCGTCTCCAGCTCTTCTCCGCCTTTTCTCTGGCTCGTCTCCAGCTCTTCTCTCATCTCCCGCTCTCTTCCGGCTTTTCTCCGGATCTTCTCCGGCTCTTCTCTCTTCTCCGGCTCTTCTCCTGTTTTTCTCCGGCACTTCTCCGGCTCTTCTCTCTTCTCCGCCTCGACTCCAGCTCTTCTCCCATCTCCGGCTCTTTTCCGGCTCTTTTCCGGCCCTTCTCTGATTCTTCTCCGGCTCATCTCCAACTCTTCTACGGCTCTTCTCTCTTCTCCGCCTCGTCTCCAGGTCTTCTCCCATCTCAGGCTCTTTTCCGGCCCTTCTCCGGCTCGTCACCGGCTCTTCTCTCTTCTCCGATACTTCTCCGGCTCGTCTCCAACTCTTCTACGGCCCTTCTCTCTTCTCCGCCTTGTCTCCAGCTCTTCTCCCATCTCCGTATCTTTTCCGGCTCTTCTCCGGCTCGTCTTCAGCTCTTCTCCAGCTCGTTTCTCGTCTCCGGCTCTTCTCTCTTTTTTGGCTCGTCTCCAGCTCTTCTCTGGCTTTTCTCTTGCTCTTCTCCAGCTCTTCTCTCATCTCCCGCTCTTTTCCGGCTTTTCTCCAGATCTTCTCTGGCTCTTCTCTCTTTACCGGAATTTCTCCGGCTTTTCTCCGGCACTTCTCCGGCTCTTCTCTCTTCTCCGCCTCATCTCCAGCTCTTCTCCCATCTCCGGCTCTTTTCCGGCTCTTCTCCGGCTCGTCTCTGGCTCTTCTCTGGCTCTTCTCTCTTCTCAGATTCTTCTCCGGCTCATCTCCAACTCTTCTACGGCTCTTTTCTCTTCTCCGGCTTGTCTCCAGCTCTTCTCCCATCTCCGTCTCTTTTCCGGCTCTTCTCCGGCTTGTCTCCGGCACTTCTCCTGCTCTTCTCTCTTCTCCGGCTCTTTTCTCTTCTCCGGCTCTACTTCTCCGGCTCTTCTCTCTTCTCTGGCTCTTCTCTCTTCTCCGGCTCTTCTCTCATCTCCGGCACTTCTCTCTTCTCCGGCTCTTCTCTCTTCTCCGGCTCGTCTCCGACTCTTCTTGGGCTTGTCTCCAACTCTTCTACGGCTCTTCTCTGGCTCTTGTAGCTTCTCCAGCTCTTCTCTGGCTCTTCTCTCTTCTCCGGCTCTTCCCTCATCTCCGGCTCTTCTCTATTCTCAAATTCTTCTCTTTTCTCCGGCTCTTCTCACTTCTCCGGCTCGACTCCGGCTCTTCTGCGGCTCGTCTCCAACTCTTCTAAGGCTCTTCTCCGGCTCTTCTCTCTTTTCCTGCTCTTCACTCTTTTCCTGCTCTTCTCTCTTCTATGGCTCTTCTCTCTTCTCCGACTCTTCTCTGGCTCTTCTCTCTTCTCCGGCTATTCTCTCATCTCCGGCCCATCTCCGGCCCTTTTCCGGCTCGTCTCCGGCTCTTCTCCAGTCCCTCCGGCGTGACACTTTGGATTTAATTTCCTCGCTGGCATGAAAGGGGCATGAACTCAACCAAAAATCACGAGCTGTTTTTTTGGCTGAATGAATCTAATGAATATAAAGAGATAAAAGGACAGGGAGGGCGAATGAAGGAGAGTCAATTGGCTGTGTGGCTTTTGCGGTAGGGACAATGGGACAATGACTAGAAGTTTCGTCCACTTAATGTGTCTTTGTGTTTAGGTTTCATTACTAAAACCACCGTCTAATCACGAGTGCAATTCAGTAATGCATTTAATCCCATATTATTTAAAGTTTTAGTTCATTTAGTTTTAGTTATTGTAGTACTTAAACCATAAAAACATTCACATTATTGTTTATTTTAGTTGAAGGTAACGATAATAACCCTGGATGACTTTCACACACAAGTAACATTCACACACGGTGCTTTACTGAACATCACGTGACTTCAGCGTCTCGTCACAAGCGTCCCAGTATCCCTTTCCATCTTTTTCTCCTCTGTTTAATTCTATATACATTGTTCAAATTTAATAGGCATCTAATTTGTGTTATCAGCTTACAGGGCAGTAAGTAATAATTTGCATGGCTGCCTTTAGCAAAAATGCTTCCATAAGCAGCCCATAGAATGGATAATCCTTCATATTGGTTATGCCCCGATGATCAATGTTTCAAGAAGAAGAGACTTTGGTGGAAGATGGAAAGATTTGTGAGGCCAGAGAGAAACCACAGAAATATGTGGGTTATTGCACAGAAGTTCCCTTGTTGGTGTGTTTGCTTCACTTTTTAATGCCCATCAAACTTGAACTCGTAAAGGTTTGTTTGTCAGACAATAAAAAGCAGTTTTAATTAGATTCAATTACTGATGCTTTTACTGATCAACTTTTTCTCTGATCTTAGATCCCCTTTTCCACGGAGCTCGTCACACTGCATTCTGGGATTGTCTTCTCTGCAAACACACAGAATTGGATGTTCCCTCAGGCGAGTTGTGTTCCCTACGTCAGTCTGATGCCTTCAATGCTGTCTAGATAGGTGTCAGTAAGTTCAGCGATGGTTCATTTCTGTTGTAATTGTTATATTAATTTAGTTCATTATATATATATATATATATATATATATATATATATATATATATAAACACAGTGATGTTTACCTGTTATCATCAACAATATATTTTTTTCAGCATTAATTACTTGTTTGTTAATGTTAGGGTGAATGAATGAATGAATGAATGAATGTACAATGAATGAGTGTTTCATATGTACTACTGTACACCCAAAGTGCTTTACAATCAGGTGTTCTATAAAAAGGTTGTTGTGTTAGTTCAGAATAGATTTTTTTTTTCAGATTTTTAATGAAATGTTGATTAATAAATACTGTAGAACAAGTAGTTACCTAATTAACTAACATGTTAACTAATATAAACAAATGAGAACTCATTTTCTAAAGTGGGACGGCATGTTGTAGTTCTCACTCTTTGGGTATAAATGTGTTTAATTCCCAGCAGCATTGTTGTGTTTGACCTTTAAGCTGTTTGAGGTGTTGTCGTTCTCTGAGCTGTAGTGGTGATGTAGTGGTTCTCTGAGATGAAGTGGTGATGTAGTGGTTCTCTGAGATGTAGTGGTTCTCTGAGATGTAGTGGTGATGTAGTGGTTCTCTGAGATGTAGTGGTTCTCTGAGATGTAGGGGTGATGTAGTGGTTCTCTGAGGTGTAGTGGTTCTCTTAGATGTAGGGGTGATGTAGTGGTTCTCTGAGGTGTAGTGGTTCTCTGAGATGTAGTGGTGATGTAGTGGTTCTCTGAGATGTAGTGGTTCTCTGAGAAGTAGGGGTGATGTAGTGGTTCTCTGAGATGTAGTGGTTCTCTGAGGTGTAGTGGTTCTCTGAAATGTAGTGGTTCTCTGAGATGTAGTGGTGATGTAGTGGTTCCCTGAGGTGTAGTGGTTCTCTTAGATGTAGTGGTGATGTAGTGGTTCTCTGAGGTGTAGTGGTTCTCTGAGGTGTAGTGGTTCTCTTAGATGTAGTGGTGATGTAGTGGTTCTCTGAGATGTAGTGGTTCTCTGAGATGTAGTGGTGATGTAGTGGTTCTCTGAGGTGTAGTGGTTCTCTTAGATGTAGTGGTGATGTAGTGGTTCTCTGAGATGTAGTGGTTCTCTGAGATGTAGTGGTGATGTAGTGGTTCTCTGAGGTGTAGTGGTTCTCTGAGATGTAGTGGTGATGTAGTGGTTCTCTGAGATGTAGTGGTTCTCTGAGATGTAGGGGTGATGTAGTGGTTCTCTGAGGTGTAGTGGTTCTCTGATGTGTAGTGGTTCTCTGAGGTGTAGTGGTTCTCTGAGATGAAGTGGTTCTCTGAGATGTAGTGGTGATGTAGTGGTGATGTAGTGGTTCTCTGAGATGTAGTGGTTCTCTGAGGTGTAGTGGTTCTCTGAGATGTAGTGGTGATGTAGTGGTTCTCTGAGGTGTAGTGATTCTCTGAGATGTAGTGGTGATGTAGTGGTTCTCTGAGATGTAGTGGTTCTCTGAGGTGTAGTGGTTCTCTGAGATGTAGTGGTGATGTAGTGGTTCTCTGAGGTGTAGTGATTCTCTGAGGTGTAGTGGTGATGTAGTGGTTCTCTGAGATGTAGTGGTTCTCTGAGGTGTAGTGGTTCTCTGAGATGTAGTGGTTCTCTGAGATGTAGTGGTGATGTAGTGGTGATGTAGTGGTTCTCTGAGATGTAGTGGTTCTCTGAGGTGTAGTGGTTCTCTGAGATGTAGTGGTGATGTAGTGGTTCTCTGAGGTGTAGTGATTCTCTGAGATGTAGTGGTGATGTAGTGATTCTCTGAGGTGTAGTGGTTCTCTTAGATGTAGTAGTGATGTAGTGGATCTCTGAGATGTAGTGGTTCTCTGAGATGTAGTGGTGATGTAGTGGTTCTCTGAGGTGTAGTGGTTTTCTGAGGTATAGTGGTGATGTAGTGGTTCTCTGAGGTGTAGTGGTTCTCTGAGGTGTTGGAGTGATGTAGTGGTTCTCTGAGGTGTAGTGGTTCTCTGAGATGTAGTAGTTCTCTGAGATGTAGTGGTGATGTAGTGGTTCTCTGAGATGTAGTGGTTCTCTGAGATGTAGTGGTGATGTAGTGGTTCTCTGAGGTGCAGTTGTTCTCTGAGATGTAGTGGTTCTCTGAGGTGTAGTGGTGATGTAGTGGTTCTCTGAGGTGTAGTGGTTCTCTGAGATGTAGTGGTTCTCTGAGGTGTAGTGGTGATGTAGTGGTTCTCTGAGGTGTAGTGGTTCTCTGAGATGTAGTGGTTCTCTGAGGTGTAGTGGTGATGTAGTGGTGATGTAGTGGTTCTCTGAGATGTAGTGGTTCTCTGAGATGTAGTGGTTCTCTGAGATGTAGTGGTTCTCTGAGGTTTACTGGTGATGTAGTGGTGATGTAGTGGTTCTCTGAGGTGTAGTGGTTCTTTGAGATGTAGTGGTTCTCTGAGGTGTAGTGGTGATGTAGTGGTTCTCTGAGGTGTAGTGGTTCTCTGAGGTGTAGTGGTTCTCTGAGGTGTAGTGGTTCTCTGAGATGTAGTGGTTCTCTTAGGTGTAGTGGTGATGTAGTGGTGATGTAGTGGTTCTCTGAGATGTACTGGTTCTCTGAGATGTAGTGGTTCTCTGAGATGTAGTGGTTCTCTGAGGTGTAGTGGTGATGTAGTGGTTCTCTGAGATGTAGTGGTGATGTAGTGGTTATCTGAGGTGTAGTGGTTCTCTGAGATGTAGTGGTAATTAAGTGGTTCTCTGAGATGTAAAGTAAGTAAGTAAGTAAAATGTATTTATATAGCACTTTTCACAGATAGACATCACAAAGTGCTTCACAGTAAGATGTAATACAAGAACAATTTAAATACATTCCCCAAAATACAAACAACAAAACACTACAAACAGCCATACCCCTCGACTAACCAAAAGCCTGCTTGAAGAGCAAAGTCTTCAGTTGTTTTTTAAAAGAATCAACTGAATTGGCACAACGTAAAACAAGAGGCAAAGCATTCCACAGCCTGGGAGCAACTGCCTGGAATGACTGGTCCCCTCTAGTTTTAAAATGAGTAAGGGGAACAACTAATAACATCTGATCTAAAGACCTGAGGCTCCGGGTAGGAGTATTTAGCTGTATCAGGTCAGTGATGTAGGTAGGGACTTGGCCATGCAAGGCTCTAAAAGTAAGAACCAGAATTTTAAAATGAATTCTATACTGGATTGGTAACCAGTGAAGAGATGCTCAAACAGGTGTGATGTGTTCTCTTTTCTTAACGTGGGTTAAAAGCCTTGCAGCAGAGTTCTGAACAACCTGGAGACGAAAAAGCTCCTTCTTACTCAAACACGTAAAAAGACTGTTACAATAGTCTAAACGGGAGGAGATGAACGCATGAATATTCATCTCTAATTCACCTTTAGTCACAAATGATCTTAATTTTGAAATGTTCCTCAGTTGAAAAAAGCAGTTTCTAACTAATTGTTTCGAATGAAGCTCCAAGGACATAGCTGACTCAAAGACAACACCTAAGCTCCTGAGGCTCGGTTGGACAGACGAGCCTAAGTCACCAATATATTGTATTATCTTAGGGATTTTACTTTCAGGGGCGATGATTAGTGTTTCTGTTTTGTCAGAGTTGAGAAGCAAAAAGTTCTCACATAACCACTTTTTAATGCTAGTTAGACAGTTAATTAAAGAGGACAATTTAAACAACTCAGTTTCCTTAAAGGAGCAATACAGTTGGATATCATCCGCATACAGGTTGTAAGATATGTCGCTAAACTGACTAATAACCTTGCAGAGAGGAAATATATACAAGAGGAACAAAATAGGACCCAGGACAGAACCCTGCGGTACCCCACACGACAACTCTGCAGTTCCAGACATAGTCTGATTCATATTAACACTAAAGCTTCTACCAGACAGGTAGGATGAAAACTATTTTAAGACTGATCCCGACATGCCAACCAGATCACGAAGTCTATTTATCATAATATTATGATCAATTGTGTCAAAAGCTGATGAGAGGTCCAATAGGACCAACACGGTGTATTTTTTAGAGTCAGCTGACATCATAATATCACTTGAGACTTTAAGTAACGCTGTTTCTGTGGAATGTTTTTTGCGAAAACCAGACTGGAATTTGTCAAATAACTCATGATTCTCTAGGAAAAGGGTGAGTTTTGTAGTGTAGTGGTTCTCTGAGATGTAGTGGTGATGTAGTGGTTCTCTGAGATGTAGTGGTTCTCTGAGATGTAGTGGTGATGTAGTGGTTCTCTGAGATGTAGTGGTGATGTAGTGGTTCTCTGAGGTGTAGTGGTTCTCTGAGATGTAGTGGTTCTCTGAGAAGTAGTGGTGATGTAGTGGTTCTCTGAGGTGTAGTGGTGGTGTAGTGGTTCTCTGAGATGTAGTGATTCTCTGAGATGTAGGAGTGATGTAGTGGTTCTCTGAGGTGTAGTGGTTCTCTGAGATGCAGTGGTTCTCTGAGATGTAGTGGTGATGTAGTGGTTCTCTGAGATGTAGTGGTTCTCTGAGATGTAGTGGTTATCTGAGGTGTAGTGGTGATGTTGTGGTTCTCTGAGGTGTAGTGGTTCTCTGAGATGTAGTGGTGATGTAGTGGTTCTCTGAGATGTAGTGGTTCTCTGAGATGTAGTGGTTATCTGAGGTGTAGTGGTGATGTTGTGGTTCTCTGAGGTGTAGTGGTTCTCTGAGATGTAGTGGTTCTCTGAGATGTAGTGGTGATGTGGTGGTTCTCTGAGATGTAGTGGTTCTCTGAGATGTAGTGGTTCTCTGAGATGTAGTGGTTATCTGAGGTGTAGTGGTGATGTTGTGGTTCTCTGAGGTGTAGTGGTTTGCTGAGTGTATGCAGGTATGGAGAGCGTTGGCTGTTAGCGCTCGAGAGCCTATCTCTCGCACCGGACGCTGATAACAGGAGGTCAGACCGATTACTTCAAGCTGTCGGATGAACAGCCTATCCGGAACGATAACCTTGAGACACCAGGAACACTACAAATCCTCTTAAGACACAACCAGGGTCCGGTTATCACACCAGATGTTTAACCTGTGAGGAACAACAAAAGAGCTTCTGCTCGAATATCAGTCACTTCAGGAGAACATATGATAATATCCTCACAACACACATCTGCTTATTTGAGCAAAATTGCACAGAAAAAATATTGTTCTCAGAGAATATATACATGGAACTTTATATAAAATCCAGTAAAGTAATTATGCATTTTATAGTAACACTTTACAAAAAGGGTTAATTAACATTAAATAACTATTTATAGTTAACATTAACTAAAAAGGAACAATATTTCTTCAGCATTTATTAATCTTAGTTAATATTAATTTCTACATTTACCATTACGTTATTAAAATCAAAGGTTGTATTTGTTAACATTAGTTAATGCACTGTGGACTAACATGAACAAACAATGAACAAACAATGAACAGCTGTATTTTTATTAACTAACATTAACAAAGATTAAAAAATATTGTAACAAATATTTTTTTCTCATTTTTAGTTAATTTTAGTTAATACATTAACTAATTTTAATTAAAGAACCTTATTGTAAATAAATAAATATATATATATATATATATATATATATATATATATATATATACACACACCGTTATATACACTCTTTCTTATCCTCTCCATGAGTGTCTTTAATAGTATCTGGGCAGAAGAGAAGCAGTTCCAGTAAATCTGTCAGATGAAGAGTTTGAGTTTGAGTTCCTTTGTGTTATAAAACACGGATCGGGATTTCTGTTGCTTTCAGCTCATCCTTACGATGGATATTTCAGAACAAACAAACAAAGTGCTGTCAACACCAACTTCCTGCAAAAGCCGTCCAATCAATTATTCTTATAAATAAAAGATTTAAAGTGGGCTGTCTCTAAAGATTGATTAAAACAGTAAAGATTTTACTCCATGTCATGCTGATTAAAATCGCAAGCTTTGTAATTCACAGTGCTGTCTGATGAGAAATCCCTTTCACTTGCTGAAATCATTGTTGATTCAGTTATGATATCAATAGGAAAATAATTAATAACCATGCTTTAGGGTGGCGACAGCTCCTGTCATTTAATCAATGCAAACAAATCACACAGTGCCATGATTATCTGGAGGAGGGTGAATATTAATGTATGAACGGCCGCATGCATTAAAGAGGAACAGAATCAGCAGCTAAAGTTCTTCTTTCAGAGTTTAAAGAAAAACTCTTTATCTATACAACAAATATTTCAGATTGGATTGGCTATGTTCAAAAGCAGATTTATTGAATATTGGTGCCTTTTATCATATTGCTATTAAAGCAACAATCACTGTAATGCTAAGCCTGGCTTATTGCTTTAAGAAATGCATATTCTGTAGTAAAGAGAGGAAATCACACCTGTGAATCTGTAGGTACAGAATAGAAATGAATTGAAATCTGACGAGTCTGGCATGTAAAACCTCCCTCAAATTAGCCAGTCTCAAAAACAGATATTACTCTGGAAAGCTTTTTATTGGTGAAGTAATGGCATTTGGGAAGAGCCAGATTCCCTGGTTTCATTATTTGATAAGAATGCACTTAATGAAAATATCAGCCAGAAGCAATACATGCGAACACTTGATTTCAGAGTCCTTGAAGGCCAGAAGTAGAGAAAAGGGAGTGTGACAGTATTACCATCGACCAGCCTTTATCAAATCACTCCTGAAACAGCAGACGACTTAATGGATGTCATTTCAAGTGGGGAAACCAAAAGGAAGGTCTCTTCCACTCTTGACTCGATCCCGCGCCACAGAGGAGAAGTCATTATCAGAGGCTGAGTTGAGTTCTTACCTAGACAGGACAGCAGATTCCCTCAGTTACAAAAGAGCGTTTAAATCAGTCACTTATAAGGATCCAGTGGATGCGGTCTGTTTGAAACAGGGCCGATCACAATATATATTGTGATCGCCCTGTTACAGACCCCCAAACTTCGTGTGGCCTTCAGGTTAGCTCAAGAACAGTGTGTAGAGCTTCATGGAATGGGTTTCCATGGCCAAGCAGCTGCATCCAAGCCTTACGTCACCAACTGCAGTGCAAAGCGTGGGATGCAGTGGAGTAAAGCGTGGGATGCAGTGTTGTAAAGAGTGGGATAAAGTGGAGTAAAGCGTGGGATGCAGTGGTGTAAAGTGTGGGATGCAGTGGAGTAAAGCGTAGGATGCAGTGGAGTAAAGCGTGGGATGCAGTGGAGTAAAGCGTGGGATGCAGTGGAGTAAAGCGTGGGATGCAGTGGTGTAAAGTGAAGTGAAGTGAAGTGAAGTGAAGTGAAGTGAAGTGAAAGTGAAGTGACACGTGATGGCCAAGTATGGTAACCCATACTTGGAATTTGACCTCTGCATTTAACCCATCCAAGTAAGTGCACACACATTAGGAGCAGAGTAGTGAGTAGTGAACACACACACACTGCAAACGTGGATACACACACCCGGAGCAGCGGGCAGCCTTGAGTGGCGCCCGGGGAGCGATTGGGGGTTAGGTGCCTTGCTCAAGGACACCTCAGTCATATTCCTGCCGGTACTGGAATTGAACCAGCAACCTTTGGGTCACCAGTCCAACTCTGCTACCATTAGGCCATGACTGCCCCAGCGTGGGATGCAGTGGTGTAAAGCGTGGGATGCAGTGGAGTAAAGCATGGGATGGAGTGGTGTAAAGTGTGGGATGCAGTGGTGTAAAGACTGGGATACAGTGGTGTAAAGCGTGGGATGCAGTGGTGTAAAGCGTGGGATGGAGTGGTGTAAGGCGTGGGATGCAGTGGTGTAAAGCGTGGGATGCAATGGTGTAAAGCGTGGGATGCAGTGGTGTAAAGCATGGGATGCAGTGGTGTAAAGCGTGGCATGCAGTGGAGCAAAGCGTGGGATGCAGTGGAGTAAAGCCTGGGATGCAGTGAAGTAAAGCGTGGGATGCAGTGGTGTAAAGCGTGGGATGCAATGGAGTAAAGCGTGGGATGCCGTGGTGTAAAGCCTGGGATGCAGTGGAGTAAAGCTTGGGATGCAGTGGAGTAAAGCGTGGGATGCAGCAGTGGAGTAAAGCGTGGGATGAAGTGGAGTAAAGCGTGGGAGGCAGTGGTGTAAAGAGTGGGATGCAGTGGAGTAAAGCGTGGGATGCATTGGTGTAAAGAGTGGGATACAGTGGAGTAAAGCATGGGATGCAGTGGAGTAAAGCGTGGGATGCAGTGGTGTAAAGCGTGGGATGCAGTGGAGTAAAGCGTGGGATGCAGTGGTGTAAAGCGTGGGATGCAGTGGTGTAAAGCGTGGGATGCAGTGGAGTAAAGCGTGAAATGCAGTGGTGTAAAGAGTGGGATGCAGTGGAGTAAAGTGTGGGATGCAGTGGAGTAAAGCGTGGGATGCAGTGGACTAAAGCATGGGATGCAGTGGTGTAAAGCGTGGGATGCAGTGGTGTAAAGCGTGGGATGCAGTGGAGTAAAGCGTGGGATGCAGTGGTGTAAAGCGTGGGATGCAGTGGTGTAAAGCGTGGGATGCAGTGGAGTAAAGAGTGGGATGCAGTGGACTAAAGCGTGGGATGCTGTGGAGTAAAGCGTGGGATGCAGTGGAGTAAAGTGTGGGATGCTGTGGAGTAAAGCGTGGGATGCAGTGGAGTAAAGCGTGGGATGCTGTGGAGTAAAGCGTGGGATGCAGTGGAGTAAAGTGTGGGATGCAGTGGAGTAAAGCGTGGGATGCAGTGGACTAAAGCGTGGGATGCAGTGGTGTAAAGCGTGGGATGCAGTGGAGTAAAGCGTGGGATGCAGTGGTGTAAAGCGTGGGATGCAGTGGTGTAAAGAGTGGGATGCAGTGGTGTAAAGCGTGGGATGCAGTGGAGTAAAGCATGGGATGCAGTGGAGTAAAGCGTGGGATGCAGTGGTGTAAAGAGTGGGATGCAGTGGTGTAAAGCGTGGGATGCAGTGGTGTAAAGCGTGGGATGCAGTGGTGTAAAGCGTGGGATGCAGTATAGTAAAGTGTGGGATGCAGTGGTGTAAAGCGTGGGATGCAGTGGTGTAAAGAGTGGGATGCAGTGGTGTAAAGCGTGGGATGCAGTGGAGTAAAGCGTGGGATGCAGTGGACTAAAGCGTGGGATGCAGTGTTGTAAAGCGTGGGATGCAGTGGACTAAAGCGTGGGATGCAGTGGTGTAAAGCGTGGGATGCAGTGGACTAAAGCGTGGGATGCAGTGGTGTAAAGCGTGGGATGCAGTGGAGTAAAGCGTGGGATGCAGTGGACTAAAGCGTGGGATGCAGTGGTGTAAAGCGTGGGATGCAGTGGAGTAAAGCGTGGGATGCAGTGGTGTAAAGCGTGGGATGCAGTGGTGTAAAGAGTGGGATGCAGTGGTGTAAAGCGTGGGATGCAGTGGAGTAAAGCATGGGATGCAGTGGAGTAAAGCGTGGGATGCAGTGGTGTAAAGAGTGGGATGCAGTGGTGTAAAGCGTGGGATGCAGTGGTGTAAAGCGTGGGATGCAGTGGAGTAAAGCGTGGGATGCAGTGGACTAAAGCGTGGGATGCAGTGTTGTAAAGCGTGGGATGCAGTGGACTAAAGCGTGGGATGCAGTGGTGTAAAGCGTGGGATGCAGTGGACTAAAGCGTGGGATGCAGTGGTGTAAAGCGTGGGATGCAGTGGAGTAAAGCGTGGGATGCAGTGGACTAAAGCGTGGGATGCAGTGGTGTAAAGCGTGGGATGCAGTGGAGTAAAGCGTGGGATGCAGTGGACTAAAGCGTGGGATGCAGTGGTGTAAAGCGTGGGATGCAGTGGAGTAAAGCGTGGGATGCAGTGGTGTAAAGCGTGGGATGCAGTGGTGTAAAGAGTGGGATGCAGTGGTGTAAAGCGTGGGATGCAGTGGAGTAAAGCATGGGATGCAGTGGAGTAAAGCGTGGGATGCAGTGGTGTAAAGAGTGGGATGCAGTGGTGTAAAGCGTGGGATGCAGTGGTGTAAAGCGTGGGATGCAGTGGTGTAAAGCGTGGGATGCAGTATAGTAAAGTGTGGGATGCAGTGGACTAAAGCGTGGGATGCAGTGGAGTAAAGCGTGGGATGCAGTGGACTAAAGCGTGGGATGCAGTGTTGTAAAGCGTGGGATGCAGTGGACTAAAGCGTGGGATGCAGTGGTGTAAAGCGTGGGATGCAGTGGAGTAAAGCGTGGGATGCGGTGGTGTAAAGCGTGGGATGCAGTGGTGTAAAGCGTGGGATGCAGTGGAGTAAAGCGTGGGATGCAGTGGAGTAAAGTGTGGGATGCAGTGGACTAAAGCGTGGGATGCAGTGGAGTAAAGCGTGGGATGCAGTGGAGTAAAGTGTGGGATGCAGTGGACTAAAGCGTGGGATGCAGTGGAGTAAAGCGTGGGATGCAGTGGAGTAAAGTGTGGGATGCAGTGGACTAAAGCGTGGGATGCAGTGGAGTAAAGTGTGGGATGCAGTGGAGTAAAGCGTGGGATGCAGTGGAGTAAAGTGTGGGATGCAGTGGACTAAAGCGTGGGATGCAGTGGACTAAAGCGTGGGATGCAGTGGAGTAACACACGTGGGATGCAGTGGAGTAAAGCGTGGGATGCAGTGGACTAAAGTGTGGGATGCAGTGTAGTAACACACGTGGGATGCACGTAACACACATTCTCTCTTTTCATTAGCAGAAATGTACAACAAAGTTCATTCAAAGTTCATTCACCCCAATTTACATTCTGTAAATGTAATTTATCAAATACAATCAGCGATATGAACATGACTGTTTAAAACAATGTTATTTTTGCTTCCCAACACAGCCCGGGTGTTTTGAGTTCAAATGTCTTTTTGATGGTTTTAGCGCCTCATTTGACACAATTTCTCAACATTCAACACACTGCGCCTTCGGCTTAAGCGGGTCGCACACCGGACGAGAAGCGCAGCGACACGTCGTGCCACGTCTTTAAAGGAGCTGTATGTAAGAAATTTATTTCAATTAATCATAAAATGGCCCTGATATGTCACTAGACATTAAGAAATCATGTTCATTTCAAATACTTATATCACTGAAAACAGTAGTCCTGCCAGGATATTGTCATTTAAAAAGTGAAGTTGCAGCCCTCAACTGATGTTGATGTTGTCATGTTGTGTTTTAGTCTGATGCGCCACCCTCCACCTATCCACCAATCACGAAGTCAGTAGTGTTGCGGTGTCCGCGTTGCCAGCTCTGCTAGTTACCACAGCTGCAGCTACAAACGTGTCGGAATCGGATAAAAAAAAAATGTTTGAAAACTCGTTATGAATCCGAAATACTTCGTGACAAAGTCCGAAATAAAACAATGATGTGTATAGGAGATGCCTTTGAAAGATGGAGATGGCTGAAAACGGAGAAGAATTTGAAGACAGACGCCAACGTTGCTAATTTTCTCCTGGACAGGTAAGATTCATCTATGTTTGGCTAACTTGTACTTGATGTAAATGGACATTTCAAATATTCATGAGAGTCGAACAAAGTTATGCATGTTCGTGCAAAGTAACATTAATGTACTGTCACATACGAGCGTACATCTTTACGATTATATTGGGCTAATCACCATTAGTAAGTTTTTGCGATATATAATAACTTTGCAAAACATCTCTCATTTGAAGCATAAACATAATTAACAGAAAAAGCTTCTTGTATCAGCCTACGTTCCTGCTGGATCCTGCAGCGTATCTGGCAACCTGGAGTCAGGGAGGAGGGAGGAGGGATACACCGCTCTACAGTCATTTGAAAGTGATTGCAGTACCAGTTTTGGCCACATTCTTACATACTGCTCCTTTAAAATTCAAACACCTTATTTTCTATGAGTGTACACACACCGGCAGGTCCCTCACACACACCTTGTTCAAAATCCTTTAGCGCCACAGAGAGCCATTGACATAGTTTTATATTAAATTTACATTATATTTGTCTCAAATCATCGTTAAAGTATATGCTGACTTCACCTTGTGCTGCAAGATACATTTAGTTTTACATGAATTTACAGAAATCAGCTGCGTCGATGAAAATGATCAGATTTTCAGGTGAGATTCTCAATTAATTCAGTTAACTTACATCCCGAGGTAAAGTGTTCAGACTGCAGACACAGCAACGGTTGTATTTAATTTTACAGTACAATCATAACTTAGTACATACATTATCTTAATTTCATAATGTCCTTAAACATAACAATATTGCTGGCCATAAACTGAGAAAGTGTGCGTCCGGTGTGCGATTCCTCGAGTTCACCTAGACGCTTCTCGTCTGGTGTGCAATCCTCTTTAGTCTCAGTACCTGCCCTTATAAAACCAAATTGAATGTATTCGTATCTTCTCACCACACACACTTAGAAGCTTTTGCTTGTACAGGTCTGTCTCCCACATCTGCCAGAAAACAATCCATATTACAGTAACGTAATGTTACTGCATCTAATCGAACAAACGTTCAATCTGACTTTGTGACGTGATTGGTCTTGCGATATTTAAACATAAATGAGCTTTTAGATAATGCATCTTGACTTGACTTGAGTGTTTTTTTTATCATTTAAATTCATAAGAACAATTAGATAATTAGAAAATAAAAAGATTTTTCAATTAAAAAATAAATAAAAGTGTATTTGGGGTTAGTCTACCGCTGCCTACACGGCCCACCGGTTGAGAATCGCTGGAGTAAAGCGTCAGATGTGTAAAACGGCTTGTCAGAGCATTTGAGTTTAGTCTTTGTAGGCATATTGCGCTTGTAATATCAAGCATGTCCCCTCTTTATGACTTTATTTATCTTTATAAGGGCCGGCTCACACCGAACACGTTTTTCAGAGGTCAGTGGAATCTAACAAAAACACAAAGTTTAGAGACGTGTTTTTTAAAAGTTGAACTTTCTTTAACTTGAACTCCACATGATTAGATCATGCAGGAGACGGCTGAAAATGTCGGTGGACAGTGAATGACCCTTTCTGTGTGAATAACTGAAAGCTGCATGGATATATCTGCATACCATCATATAGAAATGATGTTGAAAATGTTCAGTCGATTCACACTTTATATCATCGCCACACTTTATATCACCCAGTCCTAGAAAGCAGTAATGCTTAAACACATTTGACTAGCTAGTTCATAAAGCCGACAACTCATTCACTAACAATACTGACTAGCTATTGCTAATATCCAGCACTAGTGCTAATGTGCAGTGCTAATGCTAATGTGCAGTACCAACGCTGGCCACTAGCTGTTATTATTCATTACATGACTTCATTGGTCTTTAGGGAAAAGGGACATATCTAAAATCATAATGCTGAAAAAAACCATCATGACAATATGTTACCTATTTTATTACTTAAAAAAAAAGTATTGGAATAAAATAAAATAATTTTCCATTTTATTTACATTAAACATTTTTGTTGCTCTAAATAAAATTAATGTTAACTGAAATAAAATAAAATGTAAAAATTAGTTGCCAAGATAACATTTCTCTTTTTCATTAAGTTTAACTTTTTGTACTAAAATAACTAGAACTAAAACTGAAATAAAAATTAATAAAAACTGTAGACATATTTAAAAAACAAATTGACAAAAACACACAACTAAATTTCTAAAAAATTACCTGAAATTAAAATAAAGATGTAAAAATATACAAAAAAATAATAATTCTAAATATTAATAAAAACTATGATACTAAATGATAGTAAAACAACAGTGAAGTAGATTAATCAAACATTCATGAAAATCAAATTTCTATTTTGAAATTCCTTCTGATAATCCACAGACAAACCTGTGCTTTTGAACATATAGCGTATAATTGTGAGAACATTAGCCAGTATATTTATAAATAATTCATAATTTGGGTTTACGATGTAAAGTCCTGGTTTGGACTGATATGACGTGAGTAAATGATGCCACAGATAATTTCTGAACTATATCTTTAATTGTATTGCTCTGTACTGTTTTCTCTTGTGCTGAAGTTTAGGAGAAACATCTGAGACTCAGAGGATCGTGTGTGAACGAGCTGCCGGAGCACGAAACTCTTCCTCAGCATCAGTACGGACTGACGGGAGACGAGAGGAAGGAATCGGGTGAAGTCATCAGGTTAATTCTGCAACATGTCCGTTTATCTCATGCGCTGTCTGTCTGTTTCTATCTGATGCAGCATGCCATAGATATCCTAATCTGGGCTCGGATGATTGTGTCATCTTACGGCGCTCAGATTTATTATTTTGTTTCATATTTGTGTATAAACTTTGACACTTTCACTGTCGCATGAAATGAAGTGATTTAAAGGAAATCAGATTTATCAGAGAGAGGAACCGTATTATTCTAGAGAGCGTCTGATTGGTCAGAATTGTGTATACTGAATCTAAAAAGATGGCACAATATTTTTGGTCCATTTTTCTTCAAGAGAAAACAAAATTATTTAATTTAGTTTAATCAAATTTAATTATGTCTATTAAAAGTTATTTTTAGGAGTACACCAGCATATAGAAGAGCTCAAAAGTACAGATGCCAAAAGCCACAAAAGCCCAGATCTAATTTCAAGGTGTTTTTAATTATGTTGCATCATAAAGGCCAAACTTCCAGTTGAAAACGGTTGCTTTACAGCAGAAAGGTCCGTTTCTGTAGCTTTGTGTGTGTTTGGCCTGTTCAGGGCCCTGAGAAGCCAGCGCTCTGAATCTGAAGCCACACAGGTTTGGATAATGTTGCGTTCGGTGCCACAAAAGCAGACGAATCGCTGCACATTAAGAGCGGCCACACAAAGAACAACAATGGCGTGCATAAACAGCGTTTGAGGCTTTGAGAGGCGTTGAGGGGCGTCCGCTGAGTCGGCTCATTGTGACGAGGTGAAAAGAGGCCTAATGAACAGGAAGCCTGACTTGAGCCGCTGACAGGAGCCATACAACGGCAGTATTGTGGGCCTGCCACCGACCCCGTGGGTCCCGCATTAGGAGGAGTGATGAGAAACTCGCCTCTTTGACACACACAGACTCAAACCCGGGGGAAAAGCGCTAACTTTCGCCTGCTCTCCACCTGGAGCGCCGCGGACACCAGAGGCTTACAGTTCCTCTAGCCGTTAAATCTTTCTACAGTGTATTTATGGCAAGAACTGGTGTTTTAGTGTTATTATGAACATTGCCGTTACATTCAGAGATTGTCAGAATACGAAATATTGCTAAATGTAAAGTGTCGCACTTCACCATCTAACAGGGGAACGTGTCCTTTTGTGTAGTGACATCACTATAACACACACAGGCTGTGCATAACTTTAGCATGAACACTTTAACTTGTGTGGAAATGGGCATGGAACGATGAATAAAATATGGTAACATCTAAATGTACTTACTTTGTTAGATATTATTAACTAATATTATAAAAATATATTATTTAACATCAATCAACCAACATCAATTTCAACATCAACATCAAAAATACATCAAATTGTATCAACTAATTTTTATATTTTAAATAAAACAGAAATAACTCTTTAAGGTAACTATTGCAGGTCTCCACTTCATAAAGTGAATAGTGATTTTATTAACTAAAATGACTTTGGTCCTCTGTTAGATGTTAAGTGTGACACTCATTATCTTATAATCATAATCATAAACAAACTGGTTTGCAGTGCTGATTGTTTACAGGTCTTAGTTATTCTTCTAGTTATTTACCTATATAAGGAGTCTGGCACCTTCACAGAGAATGTCTCTCGTCCACCGGCGCTCTCTCGATGAGCTTCAGACTCGTGACCAGTGCTCTCTCGATGAGCTTCAGACTCGTGACCAGCGCTGTCTCGTTGAGCTTCAGACTCGTGAGCAGCGCTCTCTCGATGAGCTTCAGACTCGTGACCAGCGCTCTCTCGATGAGCTTCAGACTCGTGACCAGCGCTCTCTCGATGAGCTTCAGACTCGTGACCAGCGCTCTCTCGATTAGCTTCAGACTCGTGACCAGCGCTCTCTCGATGAGCTTCAGACTCGTGACCAGCGCTCTCTCGATGGGCTTCAGACTCGTGACCAGTGCTCTCTCGATGAGCTTCAGACTCGTGACCAGCGTTCTCTCGATGAGCTTCAGACTCGTAACCGGCGCTGTCTCGATGAGCTTCAGACTCGTGACCAGTGCTCTCTCGATGAGCTTCATACTCGTGACCAGCGCTGTCTCGATGAGCTTCAGACTCATAACCGGCGTTCTCTCGATGAGCTTCAGACTCATAACCGGCGTTCTCTCGATGAGCTTCAGACTCGTGACCAGCGCTGTCTCGATGAGCTTCAGACTCATAACTGGCGCTCTCTCGATGAGCTTCAGACTCGTGACCAGTGCTCTCTCGATGAGCTTCAGACTCGTGACCACTGCTCTCTCGATGAGCTTCAGACTCGTGACCAGCGCTCTCTCGATGAGCTTCAGACTCGTAACCGGCATTCTCTCGATGAGCTTCAGACTCGTAACTGGCGTTCTCTCGATGAGCTTCAGACTCGTTCTCTCGATGAACTTCAGACTCGTAACCGGCGCTGTCTCGATGAGCTTCAGACTCGTAACCGGCGTTCTCTCGATGCGCTTCAGACTCGTAACCGGCGCTCTCTCGATGAGCTTCAGACGAGCTCATAACCGGCGCTCTCTCGATGAGCTTCAGACGAGCTCGTAACCGGCGCTCTCTCGGTGAGCTTCAGACTCGTAACCAGCGTTCTCTCGATGAGCTTCAGACTCGTAACCGGCGCTCTCTCGATGAGCTTCAGACTCGTGACCAGCGCTGTCTCGATGAGCTTCAGACTCGTAACCGGCGTTCTCTCGATGAGCTTCAGACTCGTAACCGGGGCTCTCTCGATGAGCTTCAGACTCGTAACCAGCGTTCTCTCGATGAGCTTCAGACTCATAACCGGCGCTCTCTCGATGAGCTTCAGACTTGTAACCGGCGCTCTCTCGATTAGCTTCAGACTCGTGACCGGCGTTCTCTCGATGAGCTTCAGACGAGCTCATAACCGGCGCTCTCTCGATGAGCTTCAGACGAGCTCGTAACCGGCGCTCTCTCGGTGAGCTTCAGACTCGTAACCAGCGTTCTCTCGATGAGCTTCAGACTCGTAACCGGCGCTGTCTCGATGAGCTTCAGACTCGTAACCGGCGTTCTCTCGATGCGCTTCAGACTCGTAACCGGCGTTCTCTCGATGAGCTTCAGACGAGCTCATAACCGGCGCTCTCTCGATGAGCTTCAGACGAGCTCGTAACCGGCGCTCTCTCGGTGAGCTTCAGACTCGTAACCAGCGTTCTCTCGATGAGCTTCAGACTCGTAACCGGCGCTCTCTCGATGAGCTTCAGACTCGTGACCAGCGCTGTCTCGATGAGCTTCAGACTCGTAACCGGCGTTCTCTCGATGAGCTTCAGACTCGTAACCGGGGCTCTCTCGATGAGCTTCAGACTCGTAACCAGCGTTCTCTCGATGAGCTTCAGACTCATAACCGGCGCTCTCTCGATGAGCTTCAGACTTGTAACCGGCGCTCTCTCGATTAGCTTCAGACTCGTGACCAGTGTTCTCTCGATGAGCTTCAGACTCGTAACCGGCGTTCTCTCGATGAGCTTCAGACTCGTAACCAGCGTTCTCTCGATGAGCTTCAGACTCATAACCGGCGCTCTCTCGATGAGCTTCAGACTCGTAACCGGCGCTCTCTCGATTAGCTTCAGACTCGTGACCAGCGCTCTCTCGATGAGCTTCAGACTCGTAACCGGCGTTCTCTCGATGAGCTTCAGACTCGTAACCGGGGCTCTCTCGATGAGCTTCAGACTCGTAACCAGCGTTCTCTCGATGAGCTTCAGACTCATAACCGGCGCTCTCTCGATGAGCTTCAGACTTGTAACCGGCATTCTCTCGATGAGCTTCAGACTCGTAACCGGCATTCTCTCGATGAGCTTCAGACTCGTAACCGGCGCTGTCTCGATGAGCTTCAGACTCGTAACCGGCGCTGTCTCGATGAGCTTCAGACTCGTAACCGGCGCTCTCTCGATGAGCTTCAGACTCGTAACCAGCGTTCTCTCGATGAGCTTCAGACTCGTAACCAGCGTTCTCTCGATGAGCTTCAGACTCGTAACCGGCGCTGTCTCGATGAGCTTCAGACTCGTGACCAGTGCTCTCTCGATGAGCTTCAGACTCGTAACCGGCGCTGTCTCGATGAGCTTCAGACTCGTAACCGGCGCTGTCTCGATGAGCTTCAGACTCGTAACCGGCGCTCTCTCGATGAGCTTCAGACTCGTAACCAGCGTTCTCTCGATGAGCTTCAGACTCGTAACCAGCGTTCTCTCGATGAGCTTCAGACTCGTAACCGGCGTTCTCTCGATGAGCTTCAGACTCGTAACCGGCGCTGTCTCAATGAGCTTCAGACTCGTAACCGGCGCTCTCTCGATGAGCTTCAGACTCGTAACCGGCGCTCTCTCGATGAGCTTCAGACTCGTAACCGGCATTCTCTCGATGAGCTTCAGACTCGTAACCGCTGTTCTCTCGATGAGCTTCAGACTCGTTCTCTCGATGAGCTTCAGACCCGTAACCCGGCGCTGTCTCGATGAGCTTCAGACTCGTAACCGGCGTTCTCTCGATGAGCTTCAGACTCGTAACCGGCGTTCTCTCGATGAGCTTCAGACTCGTTTTCTCGATGAGCTTCAGACTCGTTCTCTCGATGAGCTTCAGACTCGTAACCGGCGCTCTCTTGATTAGCTTCGGACTCGTATCCAGCATTCTCTCGGTGACCGCAGACAATGCGATGACATCAGGAAGAACAGGAACCTTATTTACTGATGAGTTCAGCCTCGCCCCATTGTCCCATCCTTTCAGTTGCAGCTTTGCTCTCGCGGATAGAGAATCAAAGGCCATTTAAGCAAAGGTGACGGAGCATGCAGAGGATTCAGACTGAGAACAGGCCACCAGTTTCCTATTTGCCTGAAGCTTCAGGCCAGCAGCTCAGAACGGGTGGATCCGTTATCAGTGTGCCGAACCCAACGCATACTGATGATGGCTGTGAAGACCGAGGGAATATGAGAGACGCTTTCATGATGATGAAGATCGTTTCTTTCTTAACAAATAGGAGCTTAGTGGTGATCATTTTTGCAATATACATTTTTTTTTTTAATCAGCAGTATTTGTGCAGTGTTCATTTTGGCACCCATTTTTTACTTAGTCTTAGTCTTCATCTTCAGACAAAAATGCTTATTGGTCTTAAGCCACATTTTAGTCATTTTGTCTTTCATAGTTTTTGTCTAGTTTTAGTTGTCGAAAAGTCATTGCATTTTTTGTCAACTTTGTCATTACTTTTAGTCAAACTCAGGTTACCGACATTAATTTTGGTAGTTATTTTATATGTGCTGTAATCTGTAGACAAAAAAATGTCATTACAATTGTTCCTCTCTAGGGTAGTTCAATTAAGCTTATGAGAAATTTGAATCAAGGTAACAGGCTGTATTGACATTGCACTCTTTAGCAGTAGCACTTGTGCAATTCTACATATCCCTGTTGCTTAGTTTCAGTTTTTAGAGTAACGTTACCCCCGGTACTCTTCCGCAGACTGCACACACACCTTTTCCATTAAGGGACAATATTTGCCCTCTTTAATCGATTTTTCCAGTTCATTTCTTACCTTTAAAAATACCTTAAAATAAATAATGCTTTAAATAAAACAATGTTCAACAAATTTGCAATGATGGTAAAAACAAAGTGATACTTTTAAATATTAAATTAAAATCACCAGTAGGTGGCAGTAAGTCACTGTCTTTATTAGTGAGTCATCGACTCATTCATTCCTTCTGTAACGAAGCAGTGGCTGTATTTATGAACGATCATTGAACTCACGATTCGTTCAAGCCACAGATTCGTTCTCGAATCACCGCTGTGTGCTGCAGTTCTGCTGTGGCTTACGTTGTAAAATAGAGCAATAAGCCTACTGACAATGCTGTTTTAAATTTAGTACATCACTTAATGTTACCCTTTTGTTTGTTGAACGGTTGTATAAAATCAATGTCACATTTGAAATCGTGTGGATATTCAGGAAACATTGCATTTTTGCTCGTATAATATGGTTAACATTAAAAGCACGGATATCAGACTGCATTTTGATCGCAGATTTAGTGACAAGCGGCTCGTGACAGAACACAGACCGACTGAATGATACTTTAATTTAAGTAGAAAATCTCAAATGAAGATTGCTGAACTCCAGTTTACTTTTCTGTTTTTTTCAGATCATCCGCTTCTTCAGCAGTGTAGAGAGAGGGCGCGCATGTTGCCAGATAGCTACTATTGAAAAGAACGGGTGGAAAACGTGTTACTTTACCAGAGAAGCTCTGACTGGGGGTTTAAATAATTGAAATCTGGCAACCGTAAGCATGAACGCTGCAAACACAGTCTGACTGTAATATGTCGTCTCCTTTATTCGACAAAAACAAGTGGTTTTTGTCAAGTTTTTTTTCCTTCTTTTAACCAGTCAGTTTCGTCATTTTTTGTCAACAATATTGCATGTGTTGATATAGTCACAGTTATCGTTTAAAGACGTGGGTGTCGTCTCTCATCTTGTCTTAGGGGAAAAAAGGTCGTCAACGAACATTTTTGGTCATAGTTTTCGTTAACGAAATTAACACTGTATTTATGGCATAATGATCAAAACCACAGAAAATTATTTATACTGGTCATTTTATTTATTTATTTATTTATGTTTAAAGAGTGTTTATTTACTTAAAAAATTAACCATTATATACCTGCATTTTTATTGAAGCCCTTTGATAAATGATGAGTAAAAGTTTATTTCTTTGAGCTGTCGTGTTAAACCATCTTTCCTATGTGGAGGATCTTCTGATGATCAGTCTCTTCTCTTAACCTGTTTTGTGGCTGTACGTTTACGGCGAAACTGTGTGTATTTTGATTTATTTATTTTTTCTCTTCTAATGAAATTTATGAGAAACTTTGAAGACTTTCCTCTGCATGAGTTTTTCAATTTCAATTTAAATCCACACAAATCCAACTTCAACACTGACTGATGTGAGACGAGAGGAACGTTTTGTTAATTTCCCCGTATTCTTCCGTTGTGCCTTACAGTGGAAAAAAAACAAACACGAGTCAAAATGATTTTCTATGGTCATCGACATTATGCCTCAAATGCTGTCGATATAGATCTTAAAGGGGGAATTTACCGCTGGCAAAATGGGATTTCTGTAAAACTTGAAATCGGTGCTTTCTGACTAGAGAAGAGAGGCTGTAGTCTTCCCTAGAGTCAAATACTGCCTTGCTTTAGTAGGAAATACTTCTTAGCAAACTTTTACTCATAATGGTCTCAACCTGTGTTGTTTCCGGGTGCAAGAATTAAAAGAGTAAATGTTTAGCGGAAGTTTCCAGTCACTGTTGGTTTCCAGCGCGTTGTTGACAGCAACTAAAAGAATATTCTAAAAGAATTGTAAATACGGAGAGAACACAATCTGAAGCAAAACGCTCTTGCGTACAAGAAAGCTTTTGCCGTGGTGTTCCAGTTTTACCATAATGCTGTTTAAAGAGTAGACAAAGTACGATTTTCAGTGATAAACCCCTTAAAATAAACCGGTTAATAACCTGGTTAATAAAGTTTGAAAATCAAACTGTATGAAATTAAAAATCTAACTGTATGAATGCATGATGTGAATCAAAGAAATATGCCTAATAATTATATTCACAAAGAGCTCAAATGAAAAAACGTTGTTTAAAAGCATTATATATGAATGTATGTGTTATATTTATATTCATTCAAAAGCAAAGTTTAATTTTACTTGTCAATTAGTAGAATAATTATATGAATATATTATATGAATTATACATCATTATAATTCATATAATATAAATATACTAAATAAATAGCAGCAAAAAATGAGCAATTTAGTCTCTAAATTTCTTTCAAATTTATTTGGAGCGAGAGATACAGGGGGCGTGGCTTAATTGCATCAGATTACGTGTCACTTTGCTCACAGCTGATTGGTCCGGTTTGGGTCTGCGATCTCTAACACAGAATAAATCCTGATCCCGGAGCAGGTTATCCGTTTAGCGTAAATTACCGTGATAAAAACCAATCCACCTTCTTGAGGCTGAAAAAACAGAGTTTGCTCAAACTAATCTCAAACTTACCTGGGCATAAACTGAAACCGGCTTCGAGCAACAGGCCTCAGGACTGTCGCAAGCATTTACATCATCCGCTGACTTCTGCTGACAAATAAACTGTGATTACTCGGTCCAGGTAACACTGCAAAAAAAGAGTAAAGATTGTTCATTTAGGCTACATGTACCAACACTGCAAGATACAAAGCGGGTTGAAAATCGACAAACTTACACTTAAACTTGTATTGAACTAATGCATGATGCACATATAATACCAATGAGGAGCCTTGTGCTCCAGATTCATGTGAGGAAACCTTGTTGTACCAAACCGAGACGTTAGTAGACTTTTGCGATGATTGAAGCACAAAAGATGATAAATTGGAAGAGTAACTGGCAGACTGTGCTGGGAGTCGGAACGAGGCTTTAAACTTGTGCTATTTATTTGATGTGACAAATGGTTTGGAGAATGGGCCTGAAAAAGGCTTGAGGAGAAGTCAGATACGCTGTTACCTCTCATTTTATGGATGAGGGAAAGTGCCAGGCGTCAGTCAATCCCGTGGGATTTGCTCACACGACTGCTGTCAGAGGCACAAAACATCTATACTTCTTCACCCAAAATTTGCACCATCAGGCGATTTATTTGAGAGAAGGTAATATACAAAAAACGGCCCGAAAAGTAATTGTCAGGTTCCTTATGCACACACACAAATCACACACAATGCCAAAGTGAATCCTTAAATCCACAGGCTGTGTGTGAGTGTGTGTGTGTGATCCACAGGCTGTGTATGAGAGTGTGTGTGTGTGATCCACAGGCTGTGTATGATTGCTTTCCACATTCGGCTCATTGTGAGCAACAAAACAAATTTGAGTGTATCGTGAATATTATGCTTGATTAACATGGAGCAGAACCTCTATCCAGTGTCTCTTAACATGCAGACGACCTCTCGGGGAATTTATTCGTCATGTTTATTCATTGTGCTGACTGCCGCAAATTGTATATTTTTATATTTCCCTTCTTAACTTCTCTTTCCCGTCCTGCATCAGCACTGCTATTGGCCCTCGCTGAGATAAGCGTCCGAGTGCTAATGTGAGGGACGCGAGCAGAGAAAGTGCCCGTATGATAATACTCATTGTGCAAACTTTTGTGTTGCTCCTCTTATCGTCTGGGAAGCTGAGGCGGGAAACACGCTGACTGGGATGAGATTGCTTCAGTATTCCCTATTGTGCGCGTGTCAGTCGCGAGAGCTGGTTAGCCGGTTAGCATCTGCCGCGGGCGTCTGTCGACGCGACGCTCCCCGAGCCCTGGCCGCTTGCCCTGACACCCGACACAAAGTAATCACAGATCACAGCATTTAATCACTGAAACAAGCACTCTGGAGAGCCGGCGTGTCAATATCCCACTCTCTCATTATCTCTCTGGATTGCACATCCACACTGTCAGATAAACAGAGTGGAAAATTAAGATTAAAAATATGGTAATTTCATTTGAGCGCAGGCAAGCGCTCGCTCCCGCTGCCCCATTATGCTATTGATTACTCTCAGTTCAATCTCTCCTTTCAATGTAAACTTTAATCTATCTGCCACCCAACAAGCCTCGTTCCCCCGGGGCTGTTTTAGAGTAAGTAACCATTTAATAAAACGCTAAGTGAGAGAATCACTAGCAGTAATGAATTGTGTAAATCACAGCGCTTCAGCGAGTTCATATCAAGCGGTGATTCCTTCTGTCTCTGCCTTTGACGGTCAGTGTGTGTGTGTGTGTGTGTGTGTCGCCGGACCAAGTGCTTGTGGATTGGCAGGATATTAATTGCGAAAATGAAAAGAGATCGTTATCAAGTTTTCATTCAAAACTGAATCAGACATATTCTATGGAATCACTTTTGTCTGTGTATTGAATAAGAGAGATTAGTACAACAGCGGGAATAATTATTATGAAAGAATAATGACCAGTTTCCATAGCGTTTATGAACATGAAACAATTGCTTGCTTAGCAAAGGCTCGATAGGCTCTGAGAAACTATTATGAAGCCGAAGCCGAACAACTCCATCATAATATCGTCAGTATGAGTTATTAATGGCATACTGATGATGATGATTGTTTACTTGTGAACATGTTTCTCATTGAACGAACTGTGCTGTTTTTGGGTGCTATTCTTTAGATTTTCATTTAATAATTTAATAATTCTTTAGCATTAATTACAGATGAATTTTTACAGAATTATACAGATACAGTTAAGCATTTTAACCTGCCGGACAGCTAGAGAGTACAAACATATAATGCGTTTTAAGAAAAATGTATACCTAATAATGTTGCATATTGTTTATGATATTCATTAAGCATAATAAATTAAACAATGTAATTCATATATATATATATATATATATATATATATATATATATATATATATATATATATATATATAAATTGTTAAAATGTTTAACATATTTGTTACATATTATGTTTATAATTTTTGTAGTTTAATGATTTTTTAAAATTTATTATTTAAAATATACTGGTTGATTTCTATCTAACAGCAGGTATTTATAGGTAGATTTAAAAGAGAAAAAGGTGAAAATAAATCAGTTTGCATTAACAGATATTAATACAGACAGCTGTCAGTCCACTATCAGATGAGCTGATTGAATATATTTGACACGTGACTGACTCTGTATTAATAAGTGATGAGCAGCAGTGAGCTTATTTTAAACAGAGAGAGAGAGAGAGAGAGAGAGAGAGAGAGAGAGAGACGTGTGTGTGTGTGTGTGTGTGTGTGTGTGTGTGTGTGTGTGTGTGTGTGTGTGTGTGTGTGTGTGTGTGTGTGTGTGTGTGTGTGTGTGTGTGTGTGTGTGTGTGTGTGTGTGTACGACTTACAGCTTCTGCCGTTGAAATAGGGGTTTTCCTCCTCCTCTCTGCTCTAGTTTCTAGCAGTGGAGAATGAGATGCAGTTCAGCTGATAAATTTGTGTCCCGGACAGAAAAGAAATGGAATGATGGAAATTCTTTTACTTCCTCCACAAAGGCCCGTTTGAAGTGGTATCAGTGTATCTGGGCTTTCTGACAGATGCACATGAGAATTGGACTGAACAATGTATATTTCCCATGCAGCGCTGCTTATCTCCAGCCAGAGGGGGAATACATCATAAATGAATTTAAAATATATATGTATATATGTTTTAAGCACGAGCACCATTACAATAATCCCCATAGAAACTCTATCTTGAAACCAGACAAAGTTAAACCGCACTATTCCCAAATGGATCATAAGAAAAATCATAAGCTTTTCAGTGCTTTTTTCTTTTCCTATTTTTTTTACTTTTAAATCCATTTCACAGGCTAGAAAGTAGATTTTAACAGTGATAAAAGATTGATAAATGACGAATAAGTATAAATTAGAATAAAATTCTCATTTTGCTTTATGTTCCTGAATTTCTGATTGGAAAGGATCTGAACTCTGAATCATTCTTATGAAGAACTCATGATTCATTAACTGAAGCACAATTACACTGAATAGAAAACCCCTGAGAAACAATGATGAATGCAACAAAAAAAATGCAACTAATCATATAGTTGTGAGGAGTTAGGATAGCAACACAAATGTATTTATTAACTTTACAAAGTCACATTATAAAGCATTTTCCATGTCTTTTGTGGGTGATATCATAGGTTGTGTTTTTTATCTCCAGTATTTTGGCTCAAATACATAGATCATTAGTTAGTTATGAATATTTACCTGATTTATTGTAAATTATTGAATTCAACTGTTCCAATCATTTCATGGCCACAGTTGTATAAAGTCACACAGTGGTGTAAAGTGTGGGATGCAGTGGTGTAAAGCGTGGGATGCAGTGGAGTAAAGCGTGGGATGCAGTGGAGTAAAGCGTGGGATGCAGTGATGTAAACTGTGGGATGCAGTGGAGTAAAGCCTGGGATGCAGTGGTGTAAAACGTGGTGTGCAGTGGTGTAAAGCGTGAGGTGCAGTGGAGTAAAGCGTGGGATGCAGTGGTGTAAAGACTGGGATGCAGTGGTGTAAAGCCTGGGATGCAGTGGAGTAAAGCGTGGGATGCAGTGGTGTAAAGCGTGGTATGCAGTGGTGTAAAGCATGGGATGCAGTGGAGTAAATCGTGAGATGCAGTGGAATAAAGCGTGAGATGCAGTGGAATAAAGCGTGGGATGCAGTGGTGTAAAGCCTGGGATGCAGTGGAGTAAAGCGTGGTGTGCAGTGGTGTAAAGCGTGGGATGCAGTGGAGTAAAGCGTGGGATGCAGTGGTGTAAAGTGTGGGATGCAGTGGAGTAAAGCGTGGGATGCAGTGGTGTAAAGTGTGGGATTCACAGGAGTAAAGCGTGGTATGCAGTGGAGTAAAGTGTGGGATGCAGTGGAGTAAAGCGTGGGATGCAGTGGTGTAAAGCGTGAGATGCAGTGTTGTAAAGCATGGGATGCAGTGGAGTAAAGCGTGAGATGCAGTGGAATAAAGCGTGAGATGCAGTGGAATAAAGCGTGGGATGCAGTGCTGTAAAGCCTGGGATGCAGTGGAGTAAAGCGTGGGATGCAGTGGTGTAAAGCGTGGTATGCAGTGGTGTAAAGCATGGGATGCAGTGGAGTAAAGCGTGAGATGCAGTGGAATAAAGCGTGAGATGCAGTGGAATAAAGCGTGGGATGCAGTGGTGTAAAGCCTGGGATGCAGTGGAGTAAAGCGTGGGATGCAGTGCCTTAAAGCCTGGGATGCAGTGGAGTAAAGCGTGGGATGCAGTGGTGTAAAGCGTGGTATGCAGTGGTGTAAAGCATGGGATGCAGTGGAGTAAAGCGTGGGATGCAGTGGTGTAAAGCGTGGGATGCAGTGGAGTAAAGCGTGGGATGCAGTGGAGTAAAGCCTGGGATGCAGTGGTGTAAAGCGTGGGATGCAGTGGTGTAAAACGTGGTGTGCAGTGGTGTAAAGCGTGAGGTGCAGTGGAGTAAAGCGTGGGATGCAGTGGTGTAAAGCCTGGGATGCAGTGGTGTAAAGCCTGGGATGCAGTGGAGTAAAGCGTGGGATGCAGTGGAGTAAAGCGTGGGATGAAGTGGTGTAAAGCGTGGGATGCAGTGGAGTAAAGCGTGAGATGCAGTGGAATAAAGCGTGGGATGCAGTGGTGTAAAGCCTGGGATGCAGTGGTGTAAAACGTGGTGTGCAGTGGTGTAAAGCGTGAGGTGCAGTGGAGTAAAGCGTGGGATGCAGTGGTGTAAAGCCTGGGATGCAGTGGTGTAAAGCGTGGTGTGCAGTGGTGTAAAGCGTGAGATGCAGTGGAGTAAAGCGTGGGATGCAGTGGTGTAAAGAGTGGGATGCAGTGGAGTAAAGCGTGGTGTGCAGTGGTGTAAAGCGTGGGATGCAGTGGTGTAAAGCCTGGGATGCAGTGGTGTAAAGCGTGGTGTGCAGTGGTGTAAAGCGTGAGATGCAGTGGAGTATAGCGTGGGATGCAGTGGTGTAAAGAGTGGGATGCAGTGGAGTAAAGCGTGGTGTGCAGTGGTGTAAAGCGTGGGATGCAGTGGTGTAAAGCGTGGTATGCAGTGGTTTAAAGCGTGGTATGCAGTGGTGTAAAGCGTGGTATGCAGTGGTGTAAAGCGTGGGGTTGCAGTGGTGTAAAGCATAGGATGCAGTGGTGTAACGCGTGGGATGCAGTGGAGTAAAGCGTGGGATGCAGTGATGTAAAGCATGAGATGCAGTGGAGTAAAGCGTGGGATGCAGTGGTGTAAAGCGTGGGATGCAGTGGTGTAAAGCGTGGGATGCAGTGGAGTGAAGCTTTGGGATGCAGTGGTGTAAAGCGTGGGATGCAGTGTTGTAAAGCTTGGGATGCAGTGGAGTAAAGCGTGGGATGCAGTGGAGTAAAGCGTGGGATGCAGTGGTATAAAGCGTGGGATGCAGTGGAGTAAAGCGTGGGATGCAGTGGTGTAAAGCGTGAGATGCAGTGGAGTAAAACGTGGGATGCAGTGGTGTAAAGCGTGGGATTCAGTGGAGTAAAGCGTGGGATGCGGTTGTGTAAAGCGTGGGATGCAGTGGAGTAAAGCGTGGGATGCAGTTGTGTAAAGCGTGGGATGCAGTGGAGTAAAGCGTGGGATGCAGTGGTGTAAAGCGTGGGATTCAGTGGAGTAAAGCCCACAAAGATAGTGAACCTGACGCGTCTGTGTGCGAGTATGTGCATTAGATTTAATGCACATATCAAAATAAAAGTTGTCAAATGCCAAAAGCTTCATTTTAATGACAAAATGAAGTATTCAAACAGTATCATTTAACTAACAATCTGCAAAGAAGTGGTAAAATATGTTCTAAAATCTAAAAAAATATCAGATTCTATTTAGCAGTGTGGTGTGATAATACCAACTAAATGGCTAATATTTAATCATAGCAAGTTCATAGCAAAGAAAGACAGTTAGAAAAAATGCAGAAATAATTCAGGTTTTTCATTCCATCTGCCGCTAATGAAAAAGAAGAGACATGTGAAGTATCTCTTGAGTAAGTTCTGTGGTGTTGTGAGATGAAGAGTAGTTTGGGTCCTGATCTCTTCACAGGAGCTGGTGTCTGCTACTGGCAGTCAGGGGCCGTTTGACACCAGCGAGGTGAGGATCTGTCCCGCTGTTCTCCGTGTGCTGAGCTCTTCACACACACTCCTCACCTCGGCCACACACTCCTCACCTCGGACACACACTCCTCACGACACCAGTCTCACGCTGACACTAACGCTGCTAATCGTGTCCAGAGGAGCCCGAGAGCAGGTGCGGGTCAGTCTGGACATAAAAATGTTCTCTCTCAAACAGGAGAAAGTTTGGAGTTTGGAAAATTCATCCCAGAGTCCCGACTGGCTGTGAAAGTGGAGTTTAGTTCGCTTCTCTTCTTCCTCACTGTGAAAATAAATCAGTGAAGTTTACAGGAAGAAAACAGCAGCTGTGAACTGAACTTGTATTTATGATAGAAATGGTATATTTCATTAACTGATATAATGTTACACTGCAGAAAAAAGATTTTTATGTCTTGTGTTCCAGTAAAAATATCTAAACATTCTTAAATCAAGATACATTTAATGGATAAGCAAAAAGCAAAAATGACTGAATATATTAAGACTTGTGGACTGAAAAAATCATCAAAATGAAGTGAGTTTGTGCTTAAAACAAGAACAAATATCTGACAGTAACCTTTTTTTCTCTTTGAATTGAGTGTATTTTCCTTACCTCAGATATTTGTTCTTGTTTCTAGCACTAACTCACTTCATTTTGATTTCAGAAAACAAGAGTTAATATCTTCATTCTTTAGCTTTATAAGTCAACAGCTTTATAAATTCTTTATGGTTTGTTTTAGACAGTGTGTTGGTAGTGCATGTTTTCAGAAATACTAATGAGAATCCGTTATAAAAAAAAGTCATTAAAAAAGACTTTCCCTACTTTTAATTACAGTATGTGTTGGTTGAACTCTGATATTTAATGCAGACAATCGCGACCCCTCGTAATCATAAAAATGTTTTACAGGATCTTTAGCTCTTGCACATTTCTATCTGATTCACCATCAGCATAATGAGCATGTTCATGTTCTGATGACTGTAAACACGCTAGTGTGAAACGGTCACGTCCTGATCAATATTCAGCTGGAAAGAGTTTAATCAATGAAAACAAGATGAGAGAAACTTTGCATCAGGTCAAACAGAAATCAATCATCATTATGCTTCTGATTAGCATTAAAGAAACAGCCAAACTACTTTTAAAAGTGGTGTGTAAAATAATATAAAACACACTTATAAATCATGTCAGTCAATAGCTCCACTCTTAATTATGATAATTAATAATAATAACGAGGTTACACTTTATATTAAGGTGTCATTGTTACAGTGGAATTATACATTTAAGTTCTATAGTAATATTAATTAACTAGATACTATAGGATTAGGGTTTAGTTGAGGGTTAGTTGCATGTAATCATGCATAATTTACTGTTATTACTATGGTAAGTACTTAAATTAAACTAGTGTTACCAATAACGATAATTATTATTAATAATAATGAATTATTAAAGCTTCAGTGGGTTCTCCATGCCAGATCGCTTCTGTATATACTGAGAAATGTTTTTAATGTTTGCAGAATAGTGATGTAGTACTCGAGTCCGAGACCGGTCTCGAGACCGATTTCTGCTTTCTCTGACTCGTCTCGGACTTGTTCCTTCAAAGACTCGGTCTCGACTCGTACTCGACTCTTCAAAGACTCGGACTCGGCATAGGCGGTCTCGTCCCCATCACTTCCCCGGTGAGACGGTTCAACACCCGCACTTTTTCTGCAGTTTTGCACAAACGCCTTACTACAGTCGCTCTCATTCAGTCGTTTCTCTGGCCGCTCTGTGTCTGCGCTCGCTGCGTCTCCTCTCCCCATTTCTCTCAAAAATGACACCGGCTTTGAGTGTGACCGGCTGATGATTGGCTATTCTGCCTTAAGTCCCGCCTCTCTTGGTGTGTTAGATTTATTGGTCAGCTCGTGCTGAGGAGGCGGGAACTTATGGTTATTTACATCTTCCTTTTCCAGGTAGCCTGGGAAAACCCAGACGAACTTCCGGCCAATTTAGATTTACTCTGCAAGTTAGTCTGGCGAAGAGCCCATTCAAGCTCATTTCCAATCTTTCCAAATCGAGGCACCAATCACAAACGTTGAGGCGGGCTATACAAGATGATGATCGACCTGATTGGTTTTAAGGTCTACGCAACTGCTTAGAGGCATTTGAGCGACGTCCGTTGGTGACGCCCCTTTGGAAATGAGCTGTGAATGAACCTTCCCCGGACCCTTACTCAGTTACGACTGAGAAGGGTCTGGTTTTAACCAGGCTATTTTCCAGGTACTTTGAATGAGTGTTTATGCTTTCGAGGTTTTAAATAAGCTTGATATGTGTTTAGGAGGAAGATGTTATGTTTATGTTTTGTTGACATGGCGAATGTTTTCGGTATTACATTTTTTAGACTAAACCGCACAAGACTTAGGCATTCTGTTTGTGCTGCGTGATTTAAAGAAAAGTGTGCACTTGGCTCACACTTTTCGCCAAAATAAAAGCTCAAGGGTTTATTTCTTACAAGTGAAGAAATTAGGACAAAAGTATTGTAATTTTCCTATTCTATAGCGTAATATAAAATATACTTTTGTAATATTCATTTTCATTTATACAGTAGCATACATTTATAGGCTATATGGATTTTCCATCATAGGAATAATTATATAAATCATTATATTATTTACAATAAATGTTTGGCATTCTAAAACACCAGTGATAATGTAATGTAGATGGAGACTATATCATAACTAAAAAGGTGTTTGAGTCCTCTTTAGGTACAAGTCAATGTTTTTTCTTTGTTCAATGTGCACAGGTCATGGGTCGAACCCGGTTGAAGCTCTTAATTTTGAGCTCTCAAAGTGCATCAGATTGAGCGTTTAACCTTATAATGGACAAAAATAATTTGCGGGGGAGCATGCCCCCGAACCCCCCATAAAGGGACAAAGACTCACAGAACATAGTTTTACAAAATCCAGTGGGAAAGGAGTGAACGATCATTTATAAATTTTACCCCAGCATATACAACAAAGTTCCTTTTAAGATATTTAGTCATTAATAGCTGTTAATGCCAACATTTAAATGTCACATCCATCCCCCGCACTTTTGAAAAGCTTGATACCCCCCTGGTCCATATTAAGACGTAAAGACTGCTAACTCTAAACAATTCCCAATCTAGCTTAGTCTGTAGGCCTAACTCTTGATTATTAACTGGGGTGATATTAAATCATGAATATGAAAACTGACATGTCGAGACAAAATCTCGACTCAGACTTGCTTCCTCAAAGACCCGGTCTCGACTCGGACTCGGCTGTATTTGAAAAACAACGGACTCGGTCTCGACTCGGACTCGACCCTTCAAAGACTCGGTCTCGACTCGGACTCGACTGTATTTGAAAAACAATGGACTCGGTCTCGACTTGGACTCGACCCTTCAAAGACTCGGTCTCGACTCGGACTCGGCCCTTCAAAGACTCGGTCTTGACTCGGACTCGACTGTATTTGAAAACCAACGGACTCGGTCTTGACTCGGACTCGACCCTTCAAAGACTCGGTCTCGACTCGGACTCGACTGTATTTGAAAAACAATGGACTCGGTCTCGACTTGGACTCGACCCTTCAAAGACTCGGTCTTGACTCGGACTCGACTGTATTTGAAAAACAACGGACTCGGTCTCGACTTGGACTCGACCCTTCAAAGACTCGGTCTTGACTCGGAGTCAACTTTATTTGAAAAACAACGGACTCGGTCTCGACTCGGACTCAACCCTTCAAAGACTCGGTCTCGACTCGGACTCAACCCTTCAAAGACTCGGTCTTGACTCGGACTCGGCCCTTCAAAGACTCGGTCTTGACTCGGACTCGACTGTATTTGAAAACCAACGGACTCGGTCTTGACTTGGACTCGACTGTATTTGAAAACCAACAGACTCGGTCTCGACTCGGACTCGACTGTATTTGAAAACCAACAGACTCGGTCTTGACTCTGACTCGACCCTTCAAAGACTCGGTCTTGACTCGGACTCGACTGTATTTGAAAACCAACGGAACTCGGGCTCGACTCGGACTCGACCCTTCAAAGACTCGGTCTTGACTCGGACTCGACTGTATTTGAAAACCAACGGACTCGGTCTTGACTCGGACTTGAGCCTTCAAAGACTCGGTCTTGATTCGGACTCGACTGTATTTGAAAACCAACGGACTCGGTCTTGACTCGGACTCAAATGTATTTGAAAACCAACGGAACTCGGTCTCGACTCGGACTCGACCCTTCAAAGACTCGGTCTTGACTTGGACTCGACTGTATTTGAAAACCAACGGACTCGGTCTTGACTCGGACTCGACCCTTCAAAGACTCCGGCTCGACTCGGACTCGACTGTATTTGAAAACCAACGGACTCGGTCTTGACTCGGACTCGACCCTTCAAAGACTCGGTCTTGACTCGGACACCCCTGTATTTGAAAATCAACGGACTCGGTCTCGACTCGGACTCGACCCTTCAAAGACTCGGTCTTGACTCGGTCTTGACTCGGACTTGACCCTTCAAAGACTCGGTCTTGACTCGGACTCGACTGTATTTGAAAACCAACGGACTCGGTCTTGACTCGGACTCGACTGTATTTGAAAACCAACGGACTCGGTCTCGACTCGGACTCGACCCTTCAAAGACTCGGTCTCGACTCGGACTCGACCCTTCAAAGACTCGGACTCGACTGTATTTGAAAACCAACGGACTCGGTCTCGACTCGGACTTGACCCTATAAAGACACGGTCTTGACTCGGACTCGGCCCTTCAAAGACTAGGTCTTGACTCGGACTCGACTGTATTTGAAAACCAACGGACTCGGTCTCGACTCGGACTCGACCCTATAAAGACTCGGTCTCGACTCGGACTCGACCCTTCAAAGACTCGGTCTTGACTCGGACTCGACTGTATTTGAAAACCAACGGACTCGGTCTCGACTCAGACTCGACCTTTCAAAGACTCGGTCTTGACTCGGACTCGACTGTATTTGAAAACCAACGGACTCGGTCTTGACTCGGATTCGACTGTATTTGAAAATCAAACGGACTCGGTCTCGACTCGGACTCGACCCTTCAAAGACTCGGTCTTGACTCGGACTCGACTGTTTTTGAAAACCAACGGACTCGGTCTCGACTCGGACTCGACCCTTCAAAGACTCGGTCTTGACTCGGACTCGACTGTATCTGAAAACCAACGGACTCGGTCTTGACTCGGATTCGACTGTATTTGAAAATCAAACGGACTCGATCTCGACTCGGACTCGACCCTTCAAAGACTCGGTCTTGACTCGGACTCGACTGTATTTGAAAAACAACGAACTCGGTCTCAACTCGGATTCGACCCTTCAAAGACTCGGTCTTGACTCGGACTCGACTGTATCTGAAAACCAACGGACTCGGTCTTGACTCGGATTTGACTGTATTTGAAAATCAAACGGACTCGGTCTCGACTCGGACTCGACCCTTCAAAGACTCGGTCTTGACTCGGACTCAATTGTATTTGAAAACCAACGGACTCGGTCTCAACTCAGATTCGACCCTTCAAAGACTCGGTCTTGACTCGGACTCGACTGTATTTGAAAAACTACGGACTCGGTCTCGACTCGTACTCGACCCTTCAAAGACTCGGTCTTGACTCGGACTCGGCATAGGCGGTCTTGTCCCCATCACTATTGCAGAATACTGTCATGTTTAACAGGTTATTTCAGCTTTTTTCTCTTGATAAAGTATGTTTATGAGCTGTTTAATTCATTCAGCTTAATCAAAACAAAATGAATAAAAACTAAACCCATGATGGAAGCACTGAAGGTTGTGTGTATGAAGCGGCAGAGAGAATTTAGAAATTACATTGAACGTTGACATTTTAATCTGTAATCATAACATAAATACATTACTCTTTATAAAGTCAATAATGAGAATCAAAAATGTTTGGAAAAACTGAAGTACTGAAAATTTGTGGTGAAAATAATGTCTTCAGGAAATACTTTCTTTATGCAAACAATCAGGTCATATTTTTGTCTTTTGGACATGTTTTCCTGACACACACCCATTAATAGCAATAAGTCGTTTTGGGCTTTACACAAACTCAACAAGGCAACAGTGTGTTCTTCATCATCTGTGTGTGATTGTCAGAACTGAGAGTGTGTTTTTGACACACATGTATGTCGCTCCGCTGCTGTAGACTAAAAATACGGATGGAAGGAGTGTGTGTTCAGGGTTTGACAGGCGTGAAGCATCAGCAAGATCAGACCGGCGTTCTCCTGAAGATGAGGACGGTTTGATCTCTCCTCCGCCAACAGCACATGTAGATCAAGGTCCAGCGCAGAGACGCTTTATAAAGGATCAACTAAACCCTTTATCACAATCCAAACAGCTCTCAAGTGCTTCAACATGTCCTTAACTGTGTGAAACTAGTTATTTGAGGAAACATACGCGTGAGCCGAGAGGAGCACAGCTCAAACTATCTCTGTTATTCAATACAGAACTCATGAGACACAACGAGTCAAAGACACTCCACCAGTGTTGTGTGGTGAATGCAGCCAAAATAGGTCTTTTTACCATACAGTAAAACAGTGAAATATTATTCTAATGTAAATCAGCTGTTTTCTATGTGAATATATAGTAAAGTGTAATTTATTCCTGTGATCAAAGCTGAATTTTCAGCATCATTACTCCAGTCTTCAGTGTCACATGATCCTTCAGAAATCACTATAATATGATGATTTGATGCTCATGAAACATTTATGATAATAATCAATGTTGAATACACTTCATATTTTTGTGAAAACTGTCATACATTTTATTTCTCAGGATTCTTTGATGAATAGAAAGTTCAAAAGAACAGCATTTATTTGAAATAGAATCTTTTGTAACATTATAAATGTCTTTACTGTCACTTTTGATAAGTTTATTGTGTCCTTCAATAAAGTAATTCATTTCTTTCCAAAAATAAACTCTCGCTGACCTCAGACGTTTGTACAGTATAGTGAGTGTTATGGGTTTATTCATATTTAGTTTCTATATTAACTGCACTTGATTTTGTGATGTTATAAAGAAATTGCTTCTAATCTCAATTATGCTGAAGAATGAAAATGTGTTTATTTATAAATATATTTTAAAAGCATAGCATTTCACTCATATTTCCAGATGAAATGCATTTTAATGCCAAAATAATTGTCAATGATTCAAGACGATGTCTTCAAAATTTTTGGTCCATTAGTGGATAATAACAATAATAGCAAACGCCATTAAAGACAGTTCAAGCAATCCTGCAGCTTTAGAGTCATATTTACAGCTGTAAACGAAAAGCATAAATCCACATTAGGCATGTTCAGGATAACCCCTTCTCTGAGTAATTATCCTGGGCTTAAAGCAAGAGATCTGCTCGCTGAGAGTCATTACGCTGCTTAAGTCTTTGCTTTGGTTTTCTGACACTTATTAGTTGAGGAATCCCAGAGTTTCCATTGGCTGATTATGTGCTTCAATAACTCCACGCCTGATGTTTCCCGGGATTCGTCTTCACTTTCGGTGTCAATTCTCCACTCTCAATAGAACGTGAAATGGATTCTCTATTTACGGCTACACACTAATAGAACTTTATCATAATCAAATCTTGGGAGGAATTGTGGGGAATAATGCGACTCTCGGGTTTCCGTACGGACTTCTGTATGGAATAGATATCAGAATCTGAGCGTTTCTGCAAATCACAAAGCCAGGGAACAAACACCTTACATCAAGTTATTTTCCATTTGAAAAGCAGGGTGAATGTTTTTTTTATTATTATTGTTATGATTTCACACAGCCTGAAGAGAGAATAAAAAAGTTTCCAATGGAAACCGGTTCTATTCATAAACGTACAGTTCTGCTTAAAGGGAGAGTTCATCCAAAATTGTATTTTCTAAAAATTATTATTATTTATACAAGAAATTAGATTTTTTGTTATCATTTATATTATTTTGTATTATTATGTTTGAATGTATTATTTGATATATGTATTTGTGTTATTATTTTTATTTCTTTACTATTATTTATATTATTTATTACTTGTTTATTATTTTATATTTGTGCTCATTTATTTTATTATTAGTATATATATATATATATATATATATATATATATATATGTATATATTATGTAATATATTTTTGTTTGTTATTTTATATCTGTTTATTTATATATTTTCTATTTTTAATATTAATTTTATGCTTATATTATTATTTTTTATATATAATTCATTATTTTATATTATATTATATTACTATATTTATGTTATTGTTTATTTATTTTTTAACTAATGTAACTTATTATTTTATATTATTATTTAATATTTTATATTAAGTATTGTTATTTACTGATTTACTCACTCCCATATTGTTTTCTTCTGTTCCATCAGCACATGGATGTGGAGTAAATGATCCTCTTTCTTCCTGTATTCTTGATGAATGAGCAGCTCTTGATGCCAGTGTTCGGACTCCAGTTCATCTCCAGCGGATCCTGTTCTCTGTCAGGAGGAGCATCTCGCTCGGATCGGGAACAATTACAGCTTTATACGCGGAGAAACTTAATCTGCGAGATCGTCGACACCAGAAACCCATCAAGGCCCGGACAAAACCTCTAATGAAGTTGTTTAGGAGAAATCTGGGCCTCAATCTCCCCGACGCTGAGCAGATCCAGCCAGGTAAGGGACGGGGAAGGGACGGGAAAAGCTTAGGAAAGGGATGGGAAAGGTTTGGGAAAAGCTCGGGAAAGGCTTGGGAAGGGCCGGGAAAAAGACAGGAAAGGGCCGGGAAAAAGACGGGAAAGGTTTGGGAAAGGGTCGGGAATGGGCTGGGAAAGGGATGGGATAGGTTTGGGAAAAGGTCGGGAAAGGCTTGGGAAAGGGCCGGGAAAAAGACGGGAAAGGTTTGGGATAGGTTTGGGAAAGGGACGGGAAAGGGATGGGATAGGTTTGGGAAAGGGACGGAAAAAGGATGCGATAGGTTTGGGAAAAGGTCGGGAAAGGCTTGGGAAAGGGCCGGGAAAAAGACGGGAAAGGTTTGGGAAAGGTTTGGGAAAGGGATGGGATAGGTTTGGGAAAGGGACGGGAAAGGGATGCGATAGGTTTGGGAAAGGGCCGGGACTCGCGTGAGCAGCTTTAGCTGGTTCGGGAAGAGGAAAGGAATCTCTTCAGACTGACAGGAGTTTCTCTTTTTCCGCTCTTTCTCTTTCTCTTCCTCCATGACCGTGGGAGTACTTCAACTCTGCAGGCTGGCATTTTCCTAATGTGCTATCAGTTTCAACAAGCGGAAATAAAGTTTAAACAGTCTCGGGGCATCCGGCTGTCTCGCTCACTGATATCCCGTGCCGAGAGGGAGAGAGACGCTTGAGTTTTCCTAACCAGCTTACGTCGGAAGCAGGCGCTCACAAAGGTGTGGAGGTTTTGGGTTACGACTGCTAGCTCACCTGAAGGCAGCGCACAGGCTAAGCTCATGCCTTGTAAATAAGGAGATTTGTCATCTGCGCTAAACAGGAGCCTGTGGTAATCTGAAAATGCCAGACTTATTTGGATTACATCTCTCGTGAGATGAAAATGAAAAGGATGAAGGCAGGTATCATTATAGAAGCCACTTTCTAACCATGATAATAACTGTGACACAACAAAAAGCACTGAAGAGCTGCGAGGGAAAGCAGAAAGTAGGTCTGCGAGTTGAACTGAGTTACTTTAGCCTCCATTAACTCTGTGTTGGGAATAAGACGAGAGCTGCTCCAAATGCTTTTGCTTCAGGAATCACATTTTACACTCAACATCAAGTGCACAAAACATGTTTAAATATATATATAAATCTCCTTAAAGTCAAAGTTTGGTATTTTATAATTGACACATTGTGGTGCAAGTAAAGCTGTGTTTAATGTCATCTGGACGCCATTTCCATGATAGTTTGGAGAATGACGACCTGCCCGTATCCACGAGATTCAAAGAGCGCTTCATTGCACTGAATGTGGACTTCTAAAATTCGTGCAAAGCATATTTTAATGTATATGATATATTATAATGTTAATGAAATAAACCCCGAACATGAAAAGGACATGCTTGAACTCAAGTGTTAGTCTCTGCTGAAGCCTTTGGATTATGTGTGTGGACGACACGACGAACATTTACGTTTCTCTGATCTACATACGTGCTTTTAAAGATGTTTGAAGGCCACAAAACTAGTTTAATAATAATAGTGTTAAAACTGTCAGTGCACAGTGGATTATTTCTCTCATCTTGTTCTGTCTCGTCTCCTCCTGGAGCTGAGCTTTTACTGATATAGTCTTTTCATTTTCTGTGTCAGTGAAGAAAGTAAATAAACTGATATTTATGTTTTATGAATCATTTTCTTAGATAAACGAATTTACTGAAGGCTACTAGAAAAGCTAGGTAACTAAGTTTATTAAATTCATTCAGGATATATATGTACACATTCATTAATAATCTTATGCTTAATATGATGAAAGTGGCTTTGTTAATGTTTCTTGTCCCCTCACATTACTATACATTGCATAAATCATGTAAATTCGGCCTATTTTCAATTCAAAATGGCGAAATATTATACAAAAGTTTATTAGTTTGCCTGCTTATTTTTGCTGGTCGTTAACATCAGATATGAAATGTTTAGTTAGTAAATGTTTAGTGAAGCACAGTCAGCCCACACATCACCAGACGTCATTACAACATTAAGCCCCCAAAAAACGTTGAAAATTGGGCTTTGTTTGTTTAGAATAAGCATCTGTTATTACCACATATAGCCCTAATAATTCAAGTCTATTGTAGCCAGTGAAGATATAGATTGTAGAAATAGTTTCAAAGTTACGTGTCATTTGTCAGTAGTTTTTGAAATAGAAGGAATTGTGGAAAGATATAGACGGAGAGTTTGTGTATTAGATAACAGCAGAACGCATGTGCCTTTGTGAGCAGACGCTGTCGTTACATCACGACTCGTTCCTGATGCTGTAAAATAATGTTGTTTTCATTGTCTTTCCTCCGTCAGCTTTACGCCCGCTGTGAGCGCCGTCGCTGTTAACAGCATTAGCATTGGCGCTATCAGCTCCCATCATGCTCGGCTGGCTTTATCAATCACGTTCCACATGGACGAGTTGAATTTCCCAAAGTCAGGCTTACATTGTCTCCGGATGCTCGAATGCGAGCGATGGGAAGCCGCGCGAGGTAATCAGCGGATCGCGGAAGCTTCGCGGCATCCAACAAAAGACGACGGAGCGACAGCAAAAATTAATTTCTAAATAATCTTTTAGATCACCATGTCACATCAAAAATGTAAATTGAGACTCTCCTTAGTGCAATCCATGCATAAAACCACCATAAAGATGGAAGGAGGTCCTGAATAAGGAACTAGTATTATTCTAATCTGGCATTAGTCATGGTCAGTACGCTCAGAATCCGGGAAATAAACTGGTTTCCAGTTGAGCGGAGTCCAGTGAAGATACTGAATGCTGAAAGGGTTTGATAATTTCTCCGGATATGTCAGGACTTCACTCGCCTATCTTAGATTCCAACAGCAACTTATCACATTTGCACATGGGTTACTGTGCAGCGCAGTGTACCTCACTGTGATTGGCTGAAATAAACACTGCGAAAGTCCAGCATTTTTAGGCCTGGTTCTGAAATGTTGTTTTCTTCTATAGAGATTCCTGCAGTGTTTCAGGTCTTCAGTCCTCCACACACACACACACACACACACACACACACACACACACACACACACACACACACACACACACACACACACACACACACACACCGCAGTGTAAATGAAGGCAAATAGATTCACTTCAAAGCTCTTAATTACATTATATGTATTCCATGAATCATAAATTGTATGTTCCAAGGGGGGTTAGTGGCAAAATAATAGCTTTCTTTAATAATTGATTTTCTGAGTGCATATCAAATGGAAAATGACTATGTTACAGTGACACACATATTGATTGGAGTCAAAGGTTACGAGAAATATCAAGAATTCATTAATTTCGGTAAATCGCCTGGCAACAGCAGCATATCGTTACAGTATATGTAAGTGAGAGCAATAGTAATCGTTTTCAGGATAATGGTGTGTTTCTCAGTCCTGGCCGCAGAAACCGGTGTTTCGGACTCGACCAGCGGCTCTGCCTTCGGATGCTGAGCTCAGAAAGTTAAACACTAACTCCACCATAGTTTGTGCAAAAGGTTTCATTCGACTTCGAGACCAGTGTAAATACATGATTTTTTTTGTTTTTAAAGTCCAGATGGGAATACTCATGCTTTTCCTTCCACTCAGATTTCCAGATGTTTTTGCTCTTTCCTAGTTTTACTTCTGTCGATGTGTGTTTAGTGCAGCTACTGGTCTTTTATCATCATCTGTGAAGCCTATTGTTGTTCGCTCATAATGAATCGCTGACCTGAGTAAAACAGGGCAGAAATCAGTTTATTTGCATTAATGATTGTGCAGCGTCCCATTGTGTGTGTGTCCCGCTGTATTCCTGAAGATGCACTCGAACCCGCTGGCATTTCTACCTTTGTTCTACATGTCATGATCCCTCAGCGCCGGCGACCTTTGACCTTCAGGAGCTCGTCTGCACATTCTCTGCTTTCTCTGGTTCAAGAAGAGACTCATTGAATTTAAAAGATGGACTCTTGATGTCAGTGAATGTGAAAACATGTTAATTGGTTTACTGTAAAACTAATACAGGGAACAATTCTATTACATTCAACAAGATCATACATGTCATCTTACTGTTACAATTATAGATCTCTGTAAAGTTAATTATATACACACACTCTACCGTTCAAAGTTATTTTATTTGTTTTAGAAATAACGACATCATTAAATTGATCAAAAGTGACAGTAAAGACATTTTTTAAGGATACAAAAGATTATATTTAAAAAAAAAAAAAAAAACTTTCTATTCATCAAAGAATCCTGAAAAATAAAATGTATTACAGTTTCCACAAAAATATGAAGCAAAACAACCGTTTCAACACTGATAATAATCATAAATGTTTCTTGATCATCAAATCATCATATTATAGTGATTTCTGAAGGATCATGTGACACTGAAGACTGGAGTAATGATGCTGAAAATTCAGCTTTGATCACAGGAATAAATTACACTTTAC
>NW_027508949.1:80000-85000 GCF_051911475.1 Siphateles boraxobius
TTATTCCTTTAGATAACTTGAACTAGCAATGAGCAACTTATTTTAACAACATTTAATAACCTTTCAGAATCAGAATCAGAAAGAGCTTTATTGCCAAGTGTGCTTGCACACACAAGGAATTTGTTTTGGTACTGAGGCTTCCAGTGGACATATACAAATACCTCCGTCTTGACGGTAACAGTTCAAACAGGTGGTGTCCAGGGTGAGTGGAGTCTGTGATGATTTTACCTGCTCTCTTCCTCACTCTGGAAGAGTACAGGTCCTGGAGGTTTGGCAGGGGGGCACCAATAATCCTCTCCGCAGTCCGGACTGTCCGTTGTAGTCTCCTGATGTCTGATTTGGTAGCTGAACCAAACCAGACAGTGATGGAAGCGCACAAGACAGACTCAATGACGGCTGAGTAGAACTGAATCAGCAGATCCTGTGGCAGGTTGAACTTCCTCAGCTGGCGAAGGAAGTACAGTCTCTGCTGGGCCTTTTTCACAGTGGAGTCAATGTGATTGTCCCACTTCAGGTCCTGAGAGATGGTAGTGCCCAGGAACCTGAATGACTCCACTGCTTCCACAGTGCTGTTCATGATGGTGAGTGGGGGGAGTGCTGGGCTGTTCCTCCTGAAGTCCACTATCATCTCCACTGTTTTGAGCGTGTTCAGCTCAAGGTTGTTATAACTGCACCAGGCAGCCATCTTTTCAACCTCCAGTCTGTAAGCAGACTCGTCACCGTTTCGGATGAGACCGATGACAGTGGTGTCGTCTGCAAATTTCAGGAGCTTGACAGTGGGGTCTTTAGAAGTGCAGTCATTAGTGTACAGGGAGAAGAGCAGTGGGGAGAGAACGCACCCTTGGGGGGCACCAGTGCTGATTGTGAGTGTCTTGGATGTGTGTTTCCCCAGTCTCACTCGCTGCTGCTGGTCCGTCAGGAAGCTGGTGATCCACTGACAGATCGAGGATGGTATGGAGAGCTGGGTCAGTTTGGCTGTGAGAAGACCAGGCATGATGGTATTGAAGGCCGAACTGAAGTCCACAAAGAGGATCCTTGCATAAGTCCCTGGTCTGTCGAGATGTTGCAGGATATAATGCAGTCCCATGTTGACTGCATCATCCACAGACCTGTTTGCTCTGTAAGCAAACTGAAAGGGATCCAGCAGGGGTCCAGTGATGTCCTTCAGGTGGGCCAGCACCAGTTTTTCAAACGACTTCATGACCACAGACGTGAGAGCGACAGGTCTGTAGTCATTAAGTCCAGTGATTTGGGGTTTTTTGGGGACAGGAATGATAGTGGAGCGTTTGAAGCAGCAGGGAACTTCACACTGCTCCAATGATCTGTTGAAGATCTGCGTGAAGACCGGGGCCAGTTGGTCAGCGCAGGCTTTTAAACAAGCAGATGAGATGCTGTCTGGGCCTGAGGCTTTCCTAGTCTTCTGTTTTTTGTCAATGTTAGTTAATAAAAACATTTTTTCATTGTTTCCATACGCGCGTGATAACTCTGGTCTCCAAACAGATGAACTGCATGATATAATGTTCCGATCCAATCTGACCTCTGACCTGTAATGCCTGAATCATGATCATAATCACACACTGTTGGGTCGTTGGCCAGAACTGAGACTGAGTCTGTGTTTCTCACAAGGGTTTTCCTCCATTCTGTCACTGATGGAGGTTTAGTTCCTTCACTGTCGCTTTTTTCACCTTTGGCTTTTGGCTCGCTTAGTTGGAGACATTTCATTTTATATTTAACAATATTATTACAACATTATTTTCCTGTTATCTCTGTAAAGCTGCTTTGAAACAATCTGTATTGTAAAAAGCGCTATATAAATAAAGGTGACTTGACTTGACTTATTTGCTAATTGTACGGCTAATAGGCTCATTATTAGCACACTTGATAGGATATAAGAGAGGCAGAGCTTGGGCTCCGTCAAAGGTCACGCAGGGGTCAAAGGTCACACAGGGGTCAATGCTCTGACACCAACCCTGCTATTGTCTTCATGGATCCCAACGCTCAGACTGTGACCGTGGAAGCAACCCTAGGACTCAAAGGTCACATCGACACAAAGGGAACTCTCCGCTCTTCCCGAGGAGCTTTTGCTGTTCTTCTGGAGGCAGGCGAAATCTTCAACTCACTGCTGAACACGAGCCAGGAGAAACACAATATTGTGCAGGTTAGAGTCCCTCCTCTTGAAGGATCCCGCTGGCTTCGGGACGGGAACACACCGAGGAGAAGAGCAAACCGGCTGGGATCAGGACTCAGCTCCCTCATCCAGAGGCCTCTCCCGCACACCGCATAAAGGACCGAGCAGTTACGGCTTTTGTTAATGAAGTTTCATTTGATTCCCTCTGACAACCATTGAAACAATGAGCATTGGGAAATGCTTCTCAGCGCCGGCCGTAACAATAGCTTTCGGCGTTTCTGACGAGGCCGAGCACTTTCACACACAAAGCCAGAGGATCTTCCTCCCCAAAAGAACTGAAAGAGTCCTCTATAAAAGGCACCTGCAAACAAGAGTTGAAAAGGGTCAGCAAATGATGCCACTTTTGTTCAGGCGCACAAAGCGTCCATGATTTCCATTGTGACCCGAGAGCACATTGTGCAGGAACAATGCGTCACCGTACACAGAGTACACAGGAGTAATTGGCTTTATTCCGAGGCTCTTTTCACCAGTCAGTCTGGATCAGCAAAAGCCAGATTGTTGCAAATGGGGCAAATCGTTCAACTTCATTTGAGCTTCAATGTTAGGAGACATGTGAAAGTTATACAGCAATACAAACATCCTGAGGTGACTGAAGCAATGCAGATAGTCAGAACAGAAGAGGTCAATATTTAATGTATAAAGAGCACAAATGTAGTGAAAAGACCTCAACGTGTGCTTGAATCACATTTGTTACTGAATTTCTCCAAACAAAGCTGGCTACTCTGCAATAGTTTGACTGTACACTTTATTCAGGGACACATAAAGGAGAAATAAAGCGTGTGATTTCTGTGACACAAATGCATATGAATGTTTTTCAACAGGTTTCCAACTTTCTCGGTTAGCCATTGGTCACCAAACAAAGAGCCTAAAGGATGCGATAGTACGTAAAACTGTAGTGGATCTGACAGAAAACAGTAAGTGCATCAGAGATTTGTGTGATTTCATGTTAAAAGGCCATTTTGGCTCCTGCACCTGTAAAACTTCTGAGGCTCATATAAACAATGAGAGAATGTATAATATGAGCTGTTTCTCCAGGGACTGTATCTGCAGAAACATCTCTCGGCATTGTGGACGGGAGATTGGCTTTCAGACCGGCTTTGTTCTGTTCTTTGGGTTTGGTTGATGTGCCACGCCTGCTACTCAACCTCTGAATATGTGCCAGACATTTCCCTCCTTTTGTGAAGAAGGGAAAACCTTCAACATGTAGCGTCAACAGGGGTTTTCAATCTTTTAGATCCATATATCATCAGTCTAATGCCAGGGACCCCATCCTAAAAGTTAAAGGCAGATATAAATTATGTTTAAAGACCCAATTCGTACCATGAAAAATAAATATCTGTAAAATACTATTTGGAAAATATTTAGTTTATTACATTTTTTCCTACTCAGTATTGTACTGTGCTGTGTATTATTTGTTTATTTTATTGAGATATTTATTTTAATCTATTTAACTTTTTATTTTAACATTTATTATTTATTTTAATTCAAATAATAATATCAGTTTTTTTATTTTAATCTAACATTTATTTTATACATTTTCCTTTTATTAATATCAACTGTTTTTTTCTTTAAACAACTCCAGGGACCCACTAGCACCTCCTTGTGGCCCCTGAGGGTCCCGGACCCCAGATTAAAAAACCCTGGCAGAAAATATTCAGTTTGGAGTTGAAAAGCTTCTCTTTTTGAGCTCTGTTTTAAACCTAGTGAGCTGTCTTTTTTAATCAGTCAGAACTATTTTTTTTCTTTATAATCAGCAATAATTATTTAGAACTTTTCCGTTTTAAAATATGGTACAGACATTTGGTTCTGTTAACCGTTCCCTCGTGCATTCTCCCGCCTGTGTGGACAGAGTTTCTGTTACCGTGCATCAGTCCGAATACAGGATGAAGGACTCCTGAAGCTTTTCAGTGTAGAGTAGCAGTTCTAATAAGTCTTTCAGTGAATTAAACCCATTCAGCTAACAACTAACCATGAAACATATACATTGTTGTTAATTAATTATTATTCATATGACTGTGTAGTTAAAAGATACAAAGTATTTATCCCTTTCTAAAAAGTGTGTTAGCAAACTTTTTACAAGAATTGTTTAACACGTAAACATCATTTGGCAAAGGATTTGCATTTCTCTTTATCAATTTCAAAGTGTATTATTCCTAAAAGTATTCCCATCCCCAAATAGCGAACTCCACTGTTCGTGTCTCATCAACTCCAGAGCGGTGGCCTCTGTGGAGTCAGGTAATCCCACTGGAATTATTCCAGATTAGTTCATCTCGTTGGTCTCAGTGAAGATGAAGACCAGCGAGAGAAGATGAAGACCAGCGAGTGAAGATGAAGACCAGCGAGTGGAGATGAAGAGCAGCGAGTGAAGATGAAGACCAGCGAGAGAAGATGAAGACCAGCGAGTGAAGATGAAGACCAGCGAGTGAAGATGAAGACCAGCGAGTGGAGATGAAGACCAGCGAGTGGAGATGAAGACCAGCGAGTGGAGATGAAGACCAGCGAGTGGAGATGAAGACCAGCTAGTGGAGATGAAGACCAGCGAGTGGAGATGAAGACCAGCGAGTGAAGATGAAGACCAGCGAGTGAAGATGAAGACCACCGAGTGAAGATGAAGACCAGCGAGAGAAAATGAAGACCAGCGAGTGGAGATGAAGACCAGCGAGTGGAGATGAAGACCAGCGAGTGAAGATGAAGACCAGCGAGTGGAGATGAAGACCAGCGAGTGGAGATGAAGACCAGCGAGTGAAGATGAAGACCAGCGAGTGAAGATGAAGACCAGCGAGTGAAGATGAAGACCAGCGAGTGAAGATGA